>NW_017386045.1:337779-437365 GCF_000237925.1 Schistosoma mansoni
ACCATGGAAAACCTGGAAGCACTGGACGGCCGTTGGATTCCGGCCGTCTCAGTAGTCTATCGATCAAGTGCTGTGGAGCGAGACTGGTAGGTCCTGGGTTCGAATCTCGCGAGGTGGGATCGTGGACGCTCACTGATGAGGGGTCCCACAATAGGACGAAACAACCGTCCAGTGCTTCCAGGTTTTCCATGGTGTTCTAGCTTCAATTGATTCATGATCACAACTATTAAAATATATTTTCGATAGTTAAGATAAATTCAAGCAATCTTGATTGAGAACTAATACGTAATAATATAATATGGTTGAATAAGGACTGCTCATCAGATATAATTCTTAACATAAACCTTCGGATAATCTAAAATCAAAGGCAGAACCATTATACAGAAGAATATATAAATATATTTATATCTAATATAAGAAAACGTTTATATACAAACATGGCAAATGTCATTTTGAACGATTGAATAAAATCAAATTTACTTTTCACTCGTCATACCCCATTCCCTTATTGTATTTTGCGTAAAGTTGTCGTCATGGGCAGTAAGCATTGGATCATTTAATGAGGATCATTTAATATTTAATTAAAAATTTATTATTTATTAAAGCACATAAACATTAGTACTAGGATGCACCAAATATATATTACTTACTTACTTACGCTTGTTACCCCTCGTCGAGGAGCATAGGCCGCTCAACAGCATTCTCCATCCAACTCTGTCCTGAGCCTTCCTTTCCAGTTCTTTCCAGTTGCTATTCATCCTTTTCATATCTGCTTCTATTTCCCGGCGTAGTGTGTTCTTTGGCCTTCCTCTTTTCCGCTTCCCTTCCAGATTCCAAGTTAGGGATTGAGTCGTGATGCAGTTTGGTGATTTCTTTAATGTATGTCCGATCTACTTCCAACGTCTTTTCCTAATTTCCTCTTCAGCTGGAAGCTGGTTTGTCCTCTCCCGCAAAAGCCTGTTGCTGATAGTATCCGGCCAATGGATGTTGAGTATTTTGCGTAGACAACTATTTATAAATACTTGTACCTTCCTGATGATGGTCGTAGTAGTTCTCCACGTTTCAGCTCCATACAGTAGGACTGTCTTGACTTTCGTATTGAAGATTCTGACCTTGAAATTGGTTGAGAGTTGTTTTGAGTTCCATATGTTCTTCAATTGTAAAAATGCTGCCCTTGCTTTGCCAATCCTCACCTTTACATCTGCATCCGATCCTCCTTGTTTATCAACGATGCTCCCCAGGTACTTGAATGTTTCCACCTCTTCCAGAGTTTCGCCATCAAGTGTGATTGGGTTGGTGTTCTCCGTGTTGCATTTGAGAATCTTGCTTTTTCCTTTGTGAATGTGGAGGCCTATCGATGCGGAGGCTGCTGCTACATTTGCGGTCTTCATCTGCATTTGTTCGTGTGTATGAGAGAGGAGGGCTAGGTCATCTGCGAAGTCCAAATCATCTAATTGATTCTGAGCTGTCCATTGTATTCCGTATTTCCCGTCAGATGTCGAATTCTTCATAATCCAGTCAATCACTAGAAGGAAGAGGAATGGGGACAGTAGACAGCCTCGTCTGACTCCGGTCCTTACACCAAATATATATGCCCTACACAAATCACTGAATTCGCATATGAGCCCGGCTATACTACCAGGGTGCCTAAATTGAAGCAAGTGGTTTTCTTAAAGAGACACTCTCTGAGCCTTTAACCTAGAGGTCTAATCCACTAAACAGTAGATCAACATTAAGAAATGCGGTCTCGTAGCTGGTTACCATGAATAGCTTCGTACTTTACATTTTTCCACTCAGGATCCTGGAGCCCATGTGCACTATTTGTTTGGAATTAGGGTTCTCCAACTATCTTAAGTGGATGCTCTGTACATACCAGCCTCGCTTTAAATTCCAGCCAGATATTCTTTTTTCGTCTTCTCAACACAACGAAAAGGTAGTGAGTATGACTTGCGTGGCTGTGACTGTATATACATAAGAGCATTTGATGAGGAAAGGATGACTCTCCACACCAGCCCTATCACAGCATCTCAGGGCAATTAAACATTTAGTTCAATTTACAAGATATTTTAATATAATATTCATTCGATAGTCATATCATTCTATCTTCACAAACATACCTGTGTTACTTCAGACCTGTCAAACTGAGAAGAGACACTACCTCTATGGCCGTACGGAATGCAGCTCATCATTTAAGTAACATGGGTTAAAAGAATGTTCAATTTATTTCCATATTTCAGTAGTCTTAAAGATATGCCGTGTAGCACGTCCAATATTGACGTCCACTCGGAAGCAGGAGCGATCTGAAACAACAACACAACAGTTAGGACCGGTTAGTGGCTCTGAAGTAAGAACACGGTGTACTGGCACAACAGATATATGCTTTTGAAATTGAAAGACGCGGTTCGAGTACAAAAGGGGAAACGTATTACAAAATAGTTTCATTCGTTGTTCTGCAGGTGCAGATCGCGTAGGGCTTGTTCCTCTTCTTCCAGTGCGTTTACTCTTTGTTGCCCTGCAATAAGAAAAACGAACTCGCATTAGTAACGCCGCATGTAATCATTTTTAATACCTTTACACTACCCCGTCTCTCCATGAGGCACTGTCCTCAGTGCCTCATTGTGGACATGGGTATACTACCCCTCCTTCTGGTGACACTTTATAATAGCTGATAGCAGTCGGGGAGTTGACAAACTGGATATCTAAGTGAACCGTTGTTCTGTCTGCCTTCAATTGATTGTAGTGTGCTGTGATAACATCGTCTTGAGGCCGTTGGAGGTTACGTAGGACGAATGTAGTAGGAGACGGAATAAACACCATTTCATAAGGCCCTTGCTAAGACTGGTGGAACTTACTACATGTTCCTGGTGGGGCCAGAGGGCGATGCAGCCAAACACGATCTCCGGCTTTATACACGGGCCCGTTCGCTTGTCGGTCGTACATATCCTTTTGGTGTTTGCTGGCATTTTGTAGGTTGGTTTTAACTAGGCGATGTGCGTCGGCTAGACGGCTGCGAAGGTTACGGATGTATGGTACATGGTTCTGGGCTTCACATGGCAACAACTGTATTTGTATCTCAACAGGTAGGCGTAATTCATGTCCAAAGAGTAAAGTTGTGGGTGAAAATCCTGTGGACCCGTGCACCGATGCGCGGCAAGCTAAAAGACATTGAGGTATTGCATTATCCCAACATTCCGTCGACGACTTATTGATAAACGATTGTAGAAGGGTTTTGATGGTTCTGTTTGTTCTTTTCACTAAGCCGTTGCCTTCTGGGTGGTGTGCAGTAGTGTGTGTCTTGCGGATTTCCAATAACCGGTATATCTGGGCGACCAGATGGCTTTCAAAAGCTGCACCTTGGTCAGAATGGAGCGCCGTAGCGAGAGACCTAATGATCAATAAAAGCTCGATCGACCGTGAATGCATCTTGTTGTGATATAGGAACGGCTTCACACCATTTGCTAAAATAATCCACCATCATCAGTATATAGCGGTTTCCGTTCTTTGATGTTGTAAGTGGCCCCATAATATCGATACCAACTCGCTGATGTGAACCTTCTGTCGTCATTGGAACTAACGGTGCACGGGGTGAGGTGACTTGATGGCATAGCACGTGCTACAATTTTTGCAGAATTCTGCCACGTCTGCATGGATGGATGGCCACCAGAACTTTTGGCAAATCGCATGTTCAATCTTCCGTTCCCCCGAATGCCTGAGTTCTCGGTGCACATGCTCCATAATATTCTGAACTTGTACACGTGGTATTATCATCAGTGGCTGTCGATCTCGGGGGCTGTGCTAAGGACGGCACTAATGGTACTAGTAGAATAAGGTATACGAGACAGAGAATCGGCGTTTGTGTGTCGACTTCCTGGTCGGTATTCGCAAGTAAAATCGAACTCTTTCAATCTCTCCGGTGCAATCATCCGCCAACCACCACTTCTGGGAGTGGTGGAGGTAGTCAAAATGTTCCGTAGTTGGAACCTTACGTAAAGTCGTCGTTATCCTGACCTCCCAAATAACATAGTCTGACGAAACTCCCAGTAGTGTGGTAGTTGGCGGATGATTTCACCGGTTGCTGACTTGCTTGGAATGACCGGCGGTTCATCGTAGTTTTCATTGCATTTTGACATAGGCACCTCAATCACCACTTGTAGATAATCGATGAGCTCATCGATTATCTTCACTCATCACCATCGTACTTAGATGACGAAGCGGGAAAAAGGGCGATAGCCAATGGATTCACTGCAAGCAACTCAGCTGTTCAAAACTGGAAGATTCTTGACGAATGTTTTTCGTTAACAGTAGACACCCAATTGGGGACCATGCAGTTTCTATCGCGTCACCAAAAAATGAGTGAAGAGCCCATCGATTACCTTCACTCTCTGCAGCAAGCTGCAATACTAGCCTTCCCCAGCTTAGACGTCTCTGTTCGGGAAGAACTAATACGCGCACGATTTGCAGAGGGGCTCTTCCTAGGTGCACTACGACAGCACCTTCTATACATGCCACCAAAAAGTATTCAGGATCTAAAAACCACAGTCCTTCGGTTTGTGGCCGCGGACAAGCTATCAAGCACTTTAAATACACCCTATTTGATAGCGACAGCTATTGAAGAGTCTGGGGTACCACATCAATCTGACTGTACTCAAATTATTTCCGCGGTCAAATGTCGGCCGGATAGATAACCGTTACGAACCAGTCAGCACAATCGGAAGACGGAATGCTTTTATTGCCAACGCTTCAGTCGGAGAGCCCGGAAATGCGGGCATAATAAATCCTGGAAGCAAGGTGAGACTAGGTTTTGTCATTTGTCTTCATATTATTCTAAATCCGTATATCCTATAACTATAACTGGTAGTTTGCAGGGACCACAAACCACTATTCTACTGAATACAGGAGCTTCAGTATCCATTGTGAAAGAAGCATTTTTACGCATATTGAATCATAAGAACCGGCAAAAACCGTGTTCCTCCGCACTAAAAACAGCTGGTGGTGACCTTCTGGAAGCGCACTAGAAGGCGTTGTTGGATGTAACGGTAAACAAACACTCATTCCCACACGAATTCTTGGTATGCCCCACACTCACGTGGGATGTAATACTTGGAGTCGACTTCACGTTAAAATACAACGTCGCTATACATGTAGCCAAGGTGGAAGCACAAATCGGGGAAGTGACCATACTGACACATAGGCCCAAGAACGTAATTAAATCGGTAGCTCATGTAGGGGTGTCTGAAGTTATACGCCAAGTACAAACTAATGAACAAATAACGGAGAACGTCCGTCAGTCAACCGTTTCCCTACTCCAACAATTTAGCTGTGTTTTCTCGGAGAATATCTCTGGAAATCGGACGATCACTGTACAACACTCCATTCCAACAAGTGACCACATGCCATTACGTCAACCATCTCGAAAATTACCAGTACACTATCAGCCTCAGTTGGAATCAATGATAAAGGAGATGCTAGAGAAAAAGATTGTTGTACCATCTTCATCACCGTGGGCTTCGCTCATCGTTTTAGTGAAAAAGAAAGATTCCTTTCTTCGATTATGTATAGATTATTGTCGCCTTAATGCTATAACGAAGCGCAACTCCCTTCCACTTCCGCGGATTGATGCGATATTAGATGCTATGAAAGGTGCGTGCTGGTTTTCCACTTTAGACCTAGCATCCGGGTACTGGCAAGTGGAAGTACGACCCCAAGATAGAAAGAAGACTGCATTCGTTGTACCAAATGGTCTTTACGAATTTCAAGTGATGCCTTTCGGGCTAACTAATGCCCCAGCCACCTTTCAACGACTGATGCAGACAGTTCTACATGGCCTCGTACCACACAAGTGCTTGATTTACCTTGATGATATTATTGTGTATGGCAACACGCCCGAACAGCATGATGCCAACTTGAGGGCAGTCCTACAACGTATTAAGCAGCACAACTTAAAGGTGAAACCGTCTAAATGTCGACTCTTGCATAAAGAAGTACTCTTTTTAGGACATCGCATTATGGAAGATGAGATAGGAACAGATAAGGAAAAAACGAGCTCCATTATTAACTGGCCACAGCCGAAATCTGCTGAGGAGAGATTGAAAGAGTTCGATTTTACTTGCGAATACCGACCAGGAAGTCGACACACAAACGCCGATTCTCTGTCTCGTATACCTTATTCTACTAGTACCATTAGTGCCGTCCTTAGCACAGCCCCCGAGATCGACAGCCACTGATGATAATACCACGTGTACAAGTTCAGAATATTATGGAGCATGTGCACCGAGAACTCAGGCATTCGGGGGAACGGAAGATTGAACATGCGATTTGCCAAAAGTTCTGGTGGCCATCCATCCATGCAGACGTGGCAGAATTCTGCAAAAATTGTAGCACGTGCTATGCCATCAAGTCACCTCACCCCGTGCACCGTTAGTTCCAATGACGACAGAAGGTTCACATCAGCGAGTTGGTATCGATATTATGGGGCCACTTACAACATCAAAGAACGGAAACCGCTATATACTGATGATGGTGGATTATTTTAGCAAATGGTGTGAAGCCGTTCCTATATCACAACAAGATGCATTCACGGTCGATCGAGCTTTTATTGATCATTGGGTCTCTCGCTACGGCGCTCCATTCTGACCAAGGTGCAGCTTTTGAAAGCCATCTGGTCGCCCAGATATACCGGTTATTGGAAATCCGCAAGACACACACTACTGCACACCACCCAGAAGGCAACGGCTTAGTGAAAAGAACAAACAGAACCATCAAAACCCTTCTACAATCGTTTATCAATAAGTCGTCGACGGAATGTTGGGATAATGCAATACCTCAATGTCTTTTAGCTTGCCGCGCATCGGTGCACGGGTCCACAGGATTTTCACCCACAACTTTACTCTTTGGACATGAATTACGCCTACCTGTTGAGATACAAATACAGTTGTTGCCATGTGAAGCCCAGAACCATGTACCATACATCCGTAACCTTCGCAGCCGTCTAGCCGACGCACATCGCCTAGTTAAAACCAACCTACAAAATGCCAGCAAACACCAAAAGGATATGTACGACCGACAAGCGAACGGGCCCGTGTATAAAGCCGGAGATCGTGTTTGGCTGCATCGCCCTCTGGCCCCACCAGGAACATGTAGTAAGTTCCACCAGTCTTAGCAAGGGCCTTATGAAATGGTGTTTATTCCGTCTCCTACTACATTCGTCCTACGTAACCTCCAACGGCCTCAAGACGATGTTATCACAGCACACTACAATCAATTGAAGGCAGACAGAACAACGGTTCACTTAGATATCCAGTTTGTCAACTCCCCGACTGCTATCAGCTATTATAAAGTGTCACCAGAAGGAGGGGTAGTATACCCATGTCCACAATGAGGCACTGAGGACAGTGCCTCATGGAGAGACGGGGTAGTGTAAAGGTATTAAAAATGATTACATGCGGCGTTACTAATGCGAGTTCGTTTTTCTTATTGCAGGGCAACAAAGAGTAAACGCACTGGAAGAAGAGGAACAAGCCCTACGCGATCTGCACCTGCAGAACAACGAATGAAACTATTTTGTAATACGTTTCCCCTTTTGTACTCGAACCGCGTCTTTCAATTTCAAAAGCATATATCTGTTGTGCCAGTACACCGTGTTCTTACTTCAGAGCCACTAACCGGTCCTAACTGTTGTGTTGTTGTTTCAGATCGCTCCTGCTTCCGAGTGGACGTCAATATTGAACGTGCTACATCCTTAGTGTTGGTCAGTTATTTTTCTAATCTTATGCCTGTTGTTTCAAGGCTCGTAGGTATGAAAGAAATAGCTTGTTTGGCTTTTGTCAACTGACGTCATCGATGGCGTTGGTGTGATATCCATCTGTCATTAAAAGGATGAGTATAATACATTGTTGAGAAACATGGCGATTAAGAGTAGAAGATACTGGTAAATTACTAGTATTTGATCTCAGATATCTTACTAATATTGTCCGTATCTGTTAGGATCACCTGGTGAGTAATGGTGAAGTTCAACTCAATATTAATGAATGATGGTAAATCAGTTGATCAAGTTATAAATCTTCATCGACTGAGTTGGTCGGGCCACGTGTTACCTATTGCTGAACACCGATTACCACGACGCTCTATGGTGGCTAATATAGGCGATGGTTGGAAGAAAGTTAGGGGCGGCCAAACCAAAACATGGCATCAGTGCTTGAAGTCACTAACTTCTAGTCTGAGCCATGTTGGTAGATGCAGACTACTTGGTTGGTGTCCTTGTGACTATCGTAATCAGTGGTTGGAAACTCTAGGTGACACAGCTCAGAATCGATCACAATGGCGTAGGTGTATACACTCTTTATCTTCCCTTAAACTATGAGATTAAAATTGCTTCATATCTGTCCTTCTTCCTTTACTATATCCTTATATACAATCTTTCTTTTATATATTACCACCACTACTTCTATGAATTAAGTGTTCATCTTGTTATGTTAATAAGTGAGGTATGGCAACTTGGACCGATGCATAAATGTGCCTGATAGTTCTACATTGTAGCTAACTCACTGACACATAATTTAACTTAAAACTTTAATACTTGAACCTTATACCTTTAATTAGTTAATTTGATTTAGTTTAAATCTTGGTGTTTTGTTTCTTTGTTTTTTTTTTCTTCTAAATTTTCAATTAATTTTTCTTTGTTTAGAATTACATGGGTGGATTCATGACTGTTTTGTTTTTGTTTTATTTATACCAGTATTATATATTAGTATAATTTATTTACAATTGATCTACATTATTATTGTAATACACTATGATGTTTGTTTCTAACTAGTCAGTTTACAAAGAAAAAAAGAAAAAAAAATATTCGAAAATTTATTCATCTAATTTTAAGCAAACTGATTGTTCATCAGGTTCTGTTCTCTATTCGTGTGTATTTACGCAAAATTAGTATTGTATACAGCCGACGAATGACCTGGTATGGCTGAGAGTAAGAAGAGCCTGCCCTCTCTTGAAATGCTCTGACAAGGCCACATGTATACAGCCTCTGCTAGGGAAGTCCTTACTCACTGCTTTCTGGTGGCGGGGTGTTGTTTACCGATCTGGCGCTTAACCCGGGTTGATGGACACGGAAATTCCACCTAGGCGTGTTGGAAAAACCCTGATTCTAAACCAATGGTGCATATGGGCTCCAGTATCCTGAATGAACAAATGGCGTATGAACTAATTGTTGGTCACCTGCTACCATGGGACTGCATCTGCTCACTATGCTCCACTGCCTTGTGGATTAGACCTTTAGGTCGAAGGTTCCGGGTGTGTCCCTCTAAGGAAACCATCTGCTTCAGTTTGGGTATCCGGGCAGTATCATAGCCCTCACACAAATCAAATGAGATTTGTGTGGTGCATATGTATCTGGTGCCCCTTTGTACCAATATTTATGTGTTCAAATAATAATAAAGTATTGTATACATTTTTGAGAATTGATAAAAGAAAATTGAATGAATATGTTGATCCAAATTAATCTATTTTATCTAATTATATTTGTCCCTACAAAGAAAATGTTGTAGGATATTTAAAATGTGTTTAACAGTAGAATATGGGATGGCTCATTTTTGTTTTGTTTTGAATTTTTCATCTGGATGTACTTTCATCTCAGAGTTAATGTTCATTCTAGAACTCTTACCTGACACTATTTACTTTAAACGCGATCGCGTTATTCATATAATTATTGAATCCAGATAATCAATCATTTGTAGCATATTACATCCAGTTGATAAGTCTCAAATAAGATGGAATGTACTTTCTGGATTTCACTGCTAATCATATTGCATCTATTCTACATCAACTTGTGTCCTAGTGGCTATACCTAGGCAATCCGCATGCGATACATATGTGCCAACTAAGACTGATTAAATTTCAGTCAAAAGTGTTAACAACGGGATACTTGGAACTATTTCAAATTGAATTAGAGTAAACGTCAGTTTAGAGAGAAGGGTTCTTTTCAGTTAGTTAAATTTGTTCATAGTCTATGTTTAAAAAAGTGTGTACATAAAACAGGAAAAAATGTAACTAGTTATTAGTTATATTCTAATGATTGTTATAGTTAACATCATAAACTGACCTTTGTCAGAAAATTAGTTGAAACTATGAGAGACTAGACATATGTTTCATCTTAATATGAGGCTCATCCTCACCGCTAATCTACGATCCGACTTCAAGAGATCAGACCCAAAACACCTAAGCCTTGAGGTGAGCGTTTTCCTGTTTAAATCATTAAGTCGTCACCCAATTGTTTATGTGTTCAACTTTGTCCAATTCTGTTGATTCCCTTGCCTGATTCTCATTAGAAATACTTATCTAAACTATATTTTAAACGATATGGATTACTAGTATATTGACTAAGAACTAGACAAAGAATCAATATAACACTGATACCAAGATAAGCCTCAGTCATCTTAGAGAGATATATCTATCCGTTTTACTTCAGAATACATCAGAAAACAACGATAGAGTCATTGCTGAGTTGTTTATATTATGTATATGTATGTATGTGTATATATTATGTAATAAGTCATGGATTATTCTGTTAATTTTGCAATACATTAGAAGACACTGCAACCTACGCTATAGACCCAGTCATTCATAGAAGTTATGAGGCGGTAGTTGGTAGGAAACTCTCTTTAATCTGGGTTTCGTCATATTTGGCACACATCAGCAAGGTGTGTTTTTGTACTTATGAGGATACCGATATTTCTTGTTTTATTCGATCCCGTTTCATTCAACTTCACAGTCAGAGATGGTATTATCATGTTTTTTTGGACGGCAACTGAAGGGTTGTAGGACTGAGATGTATTTACAATTGATTGATAAAAGCTGGATGATATGGGATTTAATTCTCTAGGAAGTATCGGTTCCCTTAAAGTTACAGCTACGCTTTGCTGACGGACACCGGATGGCACGAAACTTCGGTCTAGGGTTTCTTGTTGACTACCTCCAACTACTACTTTACACTTCATTATAGCGCATGCGATGTTAGGTTACATAGACTTGGTCGACACTAAGAAAGAATTAAAATTCATGACATTGGTCACTACTCAGTGATCAACCAACTGTATATAGAAGTTATGTTTAAACTTTTGGAAAAAGAAGAAAGTTTAAAGCAGTTTAGCTCAATAGCACAATAACTTTCTTTCATTGGTTGCACTTTTATTGATTCAATAAACAAATAATTAAACAGTGAGGAATATTGAATTCTTTGTTAATTTTCAACATACATACACTGAACTCCTGTGGTGCATGCTACTTATGTTGGTAGACATACGTAGTATGACACACTAATCAGAAGAAAAATGCATGGTAGCAAAAGATTAAAAAGAACGGAGAATGATTGTTATGGAAACAAAGGAACAATCAAGATCGAAACAACTGATATTTTGCAAATGAAGTGCTGTTATATCATGTAGCCGAGTGGATGCCCTGTTAATTGTATGACGTGATAAGATCGCCAATCAGAGAGCAGTGAATTATCGATTGGAATAGTGACACACAAAAACCGTACGAGCAGCCTAGAGTACGTATCGGTTCTGCTTCTGCTTAGCCCAGCCAGTTAAGTCCAGAACACCAATAACAGCCTCTGTGGTATGAATCATTGTATTTCAAACATACTGAGTTTATATTCCAAACAGATTGACCACATCGTACCAATAAAATAGAAAATAACATTTGTACAAGATTTAGCCAAATGTGGTTGTGAATGTGGGAGGCAGCATTTAATAGACTACAGATAACTCAAGAATGGTAAATCGTATAAGAATAGTCTATAGGTCAAAATAAAGCTTATAATAAGGGGAAGATGAGTATGAACAGCTTAGTTATTTAGCAATTATATGATAGCAAGTATTAGCATAATACTGGGCCACAAATAGAAGCCAAAGTTACCATTCACTATTGTTATCGAGAAATAACAAGTACTTACTGTGTGATTCTCAGATTTTACTAAAAGATTCTGTAATTTTGTTTTCAAACACACTTGGTTGTCCCCGCTTATGTTCACGTTTACTACAGTATCACTAGATTTCACACCTCTGGTCAAGTTTACGAATCTGTACCTGGTAATAATACGGCGAGATTATAATTTATGGACGACCTTTGAACGAATCTAACATGACCTTGAGAAATGTTAGCCAATCAGTAAACAGTAAGCATAAAGTAGAAATATATTATACAAAACCAAATAATTAAAATGGATGCACCTCTTTTATATTGTCCAAAAACTGGTCAAGGTTAGAAAAAAGTTCCAAAATCGTAATACATAAGGTAGAGAAATTCATCCATATGGCTCCATAATAGTCGGTCTCTGGAGCCATGATAAGGTCATAAAAGCCCTCTCAGCCTCGACCACATAGCTTCAATATTGCTTGTGTGTACTCTGGTTGTGTAAGTTTACCATTTTTAGTATGGATATGTCCCTAAAATACTCATACCACTGAACAGCCGAAGCTTCAGTAACATGAGATTATTGCAGCCATTGTTATAGGTGCTTTTATTATACAGTTTCCGGCAATTATTATAATATGTCTTAGTCTCAATCTGCATCGAGCGATAATGGCTCCTATTCTAGCAAACGTCTTCCTTTAACATATATTACATCGAAGGACAACATCATGGTAGTTTGCACAAGGTCTACAAGTCATTCGATTACCGCAATTACAAATACAGGTACTTCTTAGTAGTCTCATTTATTGTAGCCGCTTAATTGCCAAGTCTTCTCTATAATTCTCTGTGAACCGTTCGTACATGAGCATCAGGTACTGAAATCGGCGCCGTGACCTTGAAATCCCTCAAACGCTTCTGATTGACTCGTCCATATACTATAGTCTTGCCAATCATATTTATCTGTAATGATTAATATGTACAATGTCAATCCTTCTATTGTTACTTACTTAAATAGAAGTCTTATAGATTTGTTTTTTTTTTAAAAATTTCTTATTCAGTTCATCTCAATACGCTGGTACTATTGCTGGAACAATTTTTTTAGTTTTCAGTATACCACTTATTATATGTAGTGGTTTTTTAACTAGTGCATTATTAATTATCCAAGAATCCATTCAAGATGAACGAGATTATCGATGTCGTGATCCAGAATTTTATAAAGATGTTAGTTAACTTCAATGTTTTATCTGTCATTTTCCTCATTGTATTAGTAGTAGACCAGTAATGTTGGAACTTCATCGATGACTGTTATAATGTTTAATGCCTACTCATTTTGTTCTTAGATATCTTAGGAATTTGATCCGCAGCTCCCTAATCTCCTTAATGCGCTGTTATTATTATTATTTAGACACATAAATATTGGTACAAGGAAGCACCAGATGTATATATGCGCCACACAAATCTCATTTGATTTGTGTGAGGGCTATGATACTGCCAAGGTGCCCAAACTGAAGCAGGTGGTTTTCTTAGGGGGGCCACACCCGGAGCCTTTGACCTAAAGGTCTGATCCACAAGGCAGTGGAGCATAGTGAGCAGATGAAGTCCCATGTTAGAAGGTGACCAACAATTAGTTCATACGCCATTTGTTCCTTCAGGATACTGGAGTCTATGTGCACCATTGGTTTGGAATCAGAGTTTTCCAACTCCCCTAGGTGGACGTGCCGTGTCCATCAACCCGGTTAAAGCTCATGCCGGACATTCGCTTTTCGTCCTCTCAATTTCGTAAACAACACCCCCATTGAGAGGAGACAGTGAGTAGGACTTCCCTGGTAGAGGCTATATACGCGTGGCCATATGAGAGCATTTCGAGAGGGAGATCAAACTCTCCCCATTCTCGGTCGTACCAGGGCATTTGGGGGCAATGCTCTATACCACTTGATATAACTTTACAATGTGTGCTACATATGAATTCGGTTATGATTTGTTCGTCCTCGTGAGAAGCTATTCTTATGGTTCAACTGTTTAGCTACTCAGAATTTATTTTCCAAGATTCTATAAGAAGGTAAAAAGAGGAAAGGTGTACTAACTCTTTGTCTTGATGGATGCTTTTTGATCATACAACGGATTTACCGAAACTTTTAATATTGTGTTTAGTTTATGCAATCATTTGGACAATTTTATATAAGGAATAGTTATTTCTTTTTTAAAGCAAGTATAGATTCATCTACTTAGATTTCAGTCTCACTTTCATCATTAGGGTTAGTGATACTATCCGGTTGCTGAATACGAAATAAGTAGATTGGGAACTCTGGAATGTGGGATCATTTCGTTTCAAATTCGAACCATCATTTCAAAGATGGTTTAATGATAAAAATGTGGTACTTTAACCTACTCAGTCCCAAATTGAAGTTCCACTCCTCATACTTCACTTCAGGCAATTAGGCAGTATCATAAACCCTAATACATGTAGTGTGGCTTGAAATTGAGTACATGAATCCCTATTTAGTAATACGTTTATTGATAGCCTTCATAAGTATTTTTTTCTTTTTTTTCTTAGATTCCATATCCACGTCAACCATTTAAACCAGTACCGACAACATCATCATTACCTACTCCATATCCTTCTGCACCTGTTCCACGATTTGAAGATTTTCCGAAACCTTCTTTACCACCAATTCCGTATAGGATTTCAAGCCCTCCTAGTTATCATTCAGCAGTTACTTTGACAAATTGACCAAGTGTTTGTGATGAGATAGAAAATTAAAGTTAAACAATGATACATGTGTGTTTTAACAGTTTTTTGTAATTGATGTTTTGACATGTATTCATATTCATATAAATTCTTTTCGTATTTTTATTAAACTACTTATTTAGCCATTAGTAGTCATTTTAGTTTCTTCATATACAATAAACACTAGGGAAATGCTAAATTTTAAGGGCAGTTTGTATGCTGTAATTACAAATATGATAGACACAACAACATGGAAACTACTACATCATATTATTAATTCAAGGTGGTACATCTAGAAATAATACATAATAGGTGTTATTCGGTTTAAAAGTACATGACGGGAAACACTATATGTTCAAGCTAATCAGCACTTGTCAGCAAGGCGTACCTTCAATCTTGAAAGAACTAATGCTGCCTGTAGAGCTATCGTCTGAAAAACCCAATAGGAACATTTCACATTGTCAAACCAGGTGATGTAGGTCCGAATTATTCAGGGAGTGTCACTTCCCTCAAGACTTCAGGTAAAATTTGGTGACAATTGGCACACAGGGTAAAGTGAAAGTCCATGATCAACTGCCAACCACTTTCAACCATGTACCATCCAAAACATAATGCATGCAACAGGAAGTTAAGTCGAATATTAGCCACAACGCTAATTGATCAGTAGAATAAGATCAATACTAACGACTGGAAAAACATGATTTTATCTACTCAGTGATCAGTCGTTTACATACTAGTTAATGAGTGAACCCATTAACCATGTTGCAATGTATGTTTATTGCCTTCTCGTATTAATGAAGATAGCAAATATGTGTGGTTTCCTGTTATCTATTTATTGTTTGAATGATTGTTAACAGAATAAACTCGGGGAAACTAGTTGTGTACATGATTTCACTTACTTGCTTGTGCTTGTTACCCCCAATGGAGCATAGGCCGCCGACCAGCATTCTCCAACCCACTCTGTCCTGGGCCTTCCTTCCTAGTTTTATCCAATTGTTCTTCATCCTTCTCATTATCTATCTCCATTTCTCAGATGAAATTGAAACAACGAGATAATTGGAAAGTCTAACCTCTGAATATTTTCAGAGTTACGGCCGAGGGTGAGGAGGGTCCGTTCTCTCTCTAAAAATGCTCTCACATGGCCACAGTCCTACTCAAATCTTTCAAAGTGAGTGTTGTTTACGAAGTTGAGAGGATGAAAAGAGAATGTTCGGCACTTTAACCGGTTTGGTGGATATGGAGTATCCACCTTGGGGAGTTGGAAAACCCTCATTCCAAACCAATGATGCATATGGACTCCAAGGATCCTTAAGGAACAAATGGCATTTTGATGAATGCATCAATATTTCTGATTGGATAATTATGAAAGAAATAACCCTTAAATGATCAATATTTTTTTGTTCAAATAAACAAAATAATTTCAACGACACGTTTAACAGTGGAATTAGAAGCAGTACAATAGTATTGCCTCTAATTATCCCGAAGCGATTTATGAATGGTAACTTGTGAGGACTATTTATGGACCAATATGATGCATATATTTCCTATTGTATAATTGTTAAGTAACTAAACTATTCATATTCGTGTCCCTATTATTATAAGTTTTATTTTGACCTTTAGACTATTATTATACCCAGTCTATTGATTACTGTTCCCCACATTCACAGCCACATTTGGTTAATTCTTGTACATATGTTGTTTTGTGGTACGATGTGATCAGTTTGTTTAGTATATAAACCCAGTATGTTTGAGAATAATGATTCTTATTGCAGAGGTTGTTATTGGTGTTTTGGACCTAATTGGCTGGGCTAGGCAGAAAGCAGGACCGATAAACTGCTCATACGGATATTGTGTATCATTGGACCCGATCAAATTAACGGGGGTCATCACGTTATTTAACGAACAGGGCACTCACTCAATCGATATAACAGATACATGTCTATTTATAAATATTCATAGCTACAGCTTGATACAAATGTGAGTTTTATTCTAAAGGGAATATAATTGATATACCATAAATGAAGTTTTTATGTCCATATTTCACGTCTTTTATTGGATAAATTACATACTACTTAAGTAGTCACTAATAATTATAGTAATTTTACTTAAATCCACAAGATCTTTCTATTCAAAGATGAGCAACATCTTGTTTTTATAATCTGTAATCCGTAGAATCCCCTTAATTAAATAAAATTATTGTAAACATTCAATACAATGAAAACCTAGTTCTTTTTTTGTATTTTTCAGTTCTCTATTTGTTAGTTTTCCCAGAACAAACCCCCCCCCTGCCCAGCAATAAACAACATATAATCACCAAAGCTAAAAAAAGAGGAATGAAAGCGCATGCACACACACACGCACGAAGATTTTTTCTTCACATGAATTGACAATTTGACAAGAAAAACAAACAATGAAATTGTTTACTGAAGAAAAATTGTATATTATTTATTATTATTACCTTTATTCAATATTATATTTTTGGTACAATATAGAATTCTCAGCACAAAGTACTTCAACAAGTTTTCATTTCTTACTTCTTCGTCCTTCCTGACGATAAATATTGAGTAATCTTCAGTTAGAAGTTAGCAGACCAGTCAATCGACATCTGGTTAATGTACATTCTTCTCGTTGTATAGTGTCAGCAACCACGATATCTCTGATTAGGCTGTAGTGAGTTGAAAGGTGTACCTGAGAAGTACATAAACCTTGTGAAGGCTCTTTACTCGAACACTATCAGTCGAGTGAGAGCTTATCGCGAACTGTCATATGATTTTACAACCTCAAGTGGTGAACGTCAAGGCTGTCCACTATCTCCATTTTTGTTTAACTTCATTATAGACCTGTTGCTGGAAATAACACTCTCGTCGACTGAATTTACAGGAATTGATCTCCTACCAGGGGGACCACTAAGCGACTTAGAATACGCAGATGACATAGTCCTGTTTGTTGAAGACGCTGACAAAATGCAAAGTCTTCTGTTGGAACTCAGTAATAATGCCAGGATGTTTGGGATGCGTTTCTCCCCATCCAAATCTAAATTGTTACCCCAGGACTGGCCTGCGTCAACACCCGAACTAAGGATAGGGAGTGAAGTAGTCGAACGCGTGGACAACTTCACTTATCTTGGAAGTCTGATCAGCCCTAATGGGTTGGTGTCTGACGAAATCTCAGCACGGATTCAAAAAGCTCGTTTGGCTTTTGCCAACTTACGTCACCTATGGCGAAGACGAGATATCCGTCTATCAATTAAGGGACGAGTATACTGCGCATCAGTTCGTTCTGTTCTTCTTTACGGCTGTGAAACATGGCCATTAAGAGTAGAAGATACTTGTAGGTTACTAGTATTTGACCACAGATGCCTTAGAAATATTGCTCGCATCTGCTGGGATCACCGGGTAAGTAATAGTGAGGTTAGACGCAGGGTATTAGGGAACGATGGTAAATCAGTTGATGAGGTCATGAATCTTCATCGACTGAGATGGTTGGGCCATGTGTTACGTATGCCTGAACACCGATTACCACGACGCGCTATGATGACTAGTATTGGGGACGGTTGGAAGAGAGTTATGGGCGGCCAAACCAAAACATGGCATCAGTGTTGAAAGTCACTAACTTCTAGCCTGAGCCATGTTGGCAGATGCAGACTACTTGTTTGGGGTCCGCGTGACTATCGTAACCAATGGTTGGAGACTCTAGGTGACATGGCTCAGAATCGATCACAATGGCGTAGGTGTATACACTCTTTATCTTCCCTTAAACTATGAGATTAAAATTGATTCATATCTCTCTTCCTTCCTGTACTGTATCCTTATATACAACCTTTCTTTATATACTACCACCACTAAATTAACTACTTCTATGAATCCGGTGTTCATCTTGTTGTGCTAACGAGGTATGGCAACTTGGGCCGATGCATATATGTGCCTGGTCCTACGTTGTAGCTGACTGACTGACTATAGTGAGTTCGTACGTAGAGGTTGTTGATCCTGGTTCGTGTTCGTTCGGCGAGGCATCCAATTATGTTGCGTGTTCCAAATGTGGCTCACCAAATATGTAGAACCGTGCTTCGTTCATAGTTCACTTCAATAACCATTATAATACAAGTCTTAACGGTGCATAATATCAGAAGGCAAAAGGAAGCGGCAACTACATTTTTATTGATAAATGATGCAAACCAGGTTATAAGCGCATGAGCAAATGTTAGCGAGTGAAGCAAAGACGATGCGTAGTGGAGATGGCTGGGAAGCCAACTCGAGAGCGAAGCGAAAATAATACGTATTGGAGATAGCGGGGAAGCCAACTCATTTTAGGCAAGCGTTAATTAATATTTATAATCAGAAAAAAATGAATGACAGACATATGATGAATAAGATACGAAGTGTGCACACTTATACGCTCATATAAAAATATAGTCAGTTAAATAAGCGAATAATTAACAAGATCAAAATATGACTCATAAAGTATAGGTGAATTGGCTTGGCCAGTAGCTAGAATAAAGTATATGGGCTTAACATAACAACTAATACTACAAGGCCTTTTGTAACGTTGACAGCGAAAGGTCTTACACTTTTCAGAAACGCACCTGAATAGGTTGTACAATTAATAGGCATAATGATGTGTGAAAACAAACAAAATTAGATAACTCGTTGAAATATATAGGTGACAGCAATAGGTAGCCCAGATGTTTAAACAGGCTGCCAATATTTACTGAATTGGTCCTTGCTTATCATGATTATACCGTTTTTTCTCTAAGTGATGTACATTCTTGAACTTGTCAATTTTTATATTTAAAAAAGAAAAAAAATAATCATATTCCCCAAAATTGATGATAACGGTGTTGATTGTTTTCGAGAGTTTTAAGTAGTTGTCGTTTCCTACGTTATGGAAGAATGTTTATTGAGGAGGACGTATGCTAATTCGTTATTGATTTTTATGTCCGGCTTTTTATCACGTGAATTATCCACCAATCGAAATACGACTTCTCTATTTTCAACACTGTGACAAATCAATGACGTTCAACTGGTATGAGTAGTCTAGTGTCCTTATTGGTCCCTTGTCCGCCTAGCCCTTCCAATTGAGTCCAGAACACCAACTGCAACTTCTGCTATACGAATCATTTATTTCAAGCATACTCGGTTTATATACCACACAGATAGACCGTATGACACCATAACAGAAAATAACATCTATACAAGATCAGGCCAAATGTGGTTGTGGACGTGGGATACAATAATCAATAAACTGAGTGTGATTTAGGAACAGTGAATCGTATAATAATAATCCATAGGTCAAAATGAAGCTTATAATAAGATGAATATAGATATACACAATCTAATTACTGAATAGCTATACAATAAGAATATATATAGAATAATCGTCCATTAATGGATTCAAGAAGTTATCCGTACTTACGTCTTCACTAGGATATAACAATATAAGATCTGGGAGTGTGATTTCAGTGTCCGGAAAAAAAGTCTGATGTTCGGACACGAAGCCATCTTGGAAAATCATTTTTGATATATTAGCTGTGTACTTAACTCTAGAGATGAAGGATCATGGGAATAGGTATGCTATGTTGTTTTCAGTGCTGATCGTTTTTCAAATCTTTTCGTTTCATTGTATAAAATCAGGTTCGCTATCAATATTTATTGTTTGACAGAAATAAATTAATGACATTACATCACAGCACATTCAGTTAAACAACCTTTCCTTTATACCATGAGTTGTTACTTTTATGTTACTGTCCCCCAATTGGCCTACTTTTCATGGTAGAACCTAAAGGAACGAATGCTGCAGCCAGTATAGCTTGTTTTTATCATTACGATAGGAATGGTTAACTATGAAATCTAGGTAACACCTACAGTCGGGTTATGGCGAAAAACTTGATTATAATTTCATTACCACTTAGTCTCAGAAAGTCCATATACCATATCAATTGCTGTCAATGGATAATCAACTTGAAAATATGCTGAAACAATAAACTATTCTATATTTTGTCACGAATAGTTTATCTCCATCTAAGGTTTGAATATTTCGAGAAGTAACAGTAAAATTACAAAATTCTTGCGTCATTAAATTTTGAAATTGATACTTCGAACATATTACTTAGTGTTTGTGAGTGGCATAATAATGAACACTAACATTTCAACCTTTGAATGAGACATCATAATGAATGTCATTTTATACCTTCTATTCATCCAAGCCCGAAAGAACAAGATATATCTGCAAGTACGATAACTATTATGTGGAAAGTGATATGGGACAGTATGAGCATACAAACCTTAACTATGTATTACTTTAAGAATGGAACTATAGTACTTACTGATAATCATAATCACTTTCTTGCATCATCATCATAATCTACATACGGACACTTCATGAGTTATGTTAAGAGTGAATTTTTCATAGTTGAAATCATGAGTAAATTGAAGTCAGGCCACAATGGAAAACCTGGAAGCACTGGACGGCCGTTTCTTCCTGTTATGGGACTCCTCAGCAGTGCGCATCCACGATCCCGCACTCGCGAGATTCGAACCCAAGACCTATCATTCTCGCGCCAGAGCACTTAACCATGATTTCAACTATGAAAAATACTGAAATCTCCACAAAACCCCTTCTGATTATTATTGTATACTCACTAGTGACTGACTTCAAGATACATGTCCTGGAGTTCTAGTGGGAAGCAGTGACCAGTGGAGTCCAACCACGTCTGTTGTGAGGTAACAACTCACTGAAGACAATTGGTGAACGGTTGCTCAAACTTCGGGGATTGGTTGAAGTTAGACATAAACACCGTTGGATGCCGGCTCAGTGGTCTGTCGGTTAGTGCTCTGGGGCGAGACTGATAGGTCTCGGGTTCGAATCTCGAGAGGAGGGACCGTGGGTACGCACTGCTGAGGAGTCCCATAATAGGACGAAATGGCTGTCCAGTGCTTCCAGGTTTTCCATTGTGGCCTGGCTTCAATTTACTCATGATTTCAACTATGAAAATACTGAAATCTCTACAAAACCCCTTCTGATTAAGAGTGAATATCAACAAATGACGTCTATAGATGAAGTGATATCGTTTGAAAATAGTAATGGCCTTTATGATATACAAAACTTCTGACAGTACTATGAACTAAGAAAACCACAACATTACAAACCTAAATAAATACTGTTAGTATTACCGAAGAATGACAAAGCAATACAATTAGAACAAGCAGAACTAAATGATTCGTCGGTAATATGTACCATCATGCATTATATCAAACATATAACAAAATGATTTGAAGTAACATAAGCTACTGAGCTATATTAAGTAGTGCTGCACATAAACAAATAACAATCTGAAGGTGCATATATAGGCATAGATTGCAGAGCATCTGTACAAAGCCATTGAAATTTCAAATGCTCCACAAAAAAAGATTTCCTGTAAAATACTGCAATTCGTCGGAGGAATAAACATATCAATTTTTTTCTGTTTAGATATATATTGGAAGAATGCAAAATGCTTTGGGACTAAGAACAATCGGTGGTAGATTAACTTTAATTGTAGGGTCCAGATAGGTGGTAACAATTGACCGAGGATGATATGGGCAACTACGATTACAGAGAACACAACTTTAAATAACAAGACATATTTACACACTTCTAATTAACCAAACGACGAGTCACTCCTATTTTTTTTGACCACGTTAAACTATCCGTATTCATTTCTGTGCGGTTTTGACGATTATAGATCAAACAAATAATTCCCTGCTATAAAGCTACACAATTCAAATAAAAGTTATTCAGTGGGTAAATATAGATTGGAAAATTAATTTCCAAATCACTTAAAGTTCAAGCATCCATTAATTTAAAAATAACAAGAAAACCCAGTGATTAATACAATTTGATCTACACTAAGAAGGATTTAACAAACGTCATATTCGTCACTACCCACTATTGAGCCTGTCCATGCACGATTGTATTGCTGCATGCTGATTGTCTAATTCTCATCCAATTAGCGCTAGTCGATACTCGGGAAAGACCCCAGAATCTTCTTATGTAAAAACTATAAATACACTAACGTATTTCTCACTGCGCTTTTCACTTCCATCTATCCTTATTATTTGGAATATAATTTCTTCCTGTTCAACCGTGTTCTGATTTGGGGACTTGTCGAGTGTATCGGTGCTCAAGAATGCTAAGCAATAGGAAGAGCTAGGTCGTAATAAGGAGATATATATAACAGTTATAACATAAGTCCAGAGAAATTTGAATAATACAGAGAGGATCAGTACACCTTGTTGTGACACAAATGCTAACTAGCACGATACTCAGATCAAGCTTGATTCTTTGTCAAGTATCTTCAATCACCTATGATTTAATGAAATCAAAATAATAATTCAAGATTCAAACAAGTAAAACTAAGTGAATCTAAACTTCACCCCATCACACAAGCAAGTGGCTATCAGGACTCAGTAGCTGAGTGGATAACGCGATGACGTTTGAAGCGAAAAGTACTGGGTTCGAGTCCCAGGGTGAACATCAACAAGTCTGAGATGCAGGTACATCCAGCTGACGAGTCCCAAATAGGACGAAACGCGCATCCTGGATTCCACTACTAGTCACTATCCATCTTTGCCTACAATGCTTGTGAATTAAGGCTATATCGAGGCAATAGTCACAGTATGCGCATATGCCAATTAGAGACTGACCAGTTGCAGTCCTAAAAACATCAATGGGAAGATTCAAACAGACAATACAAAGTGAATTTAATAATTCAAAACATTTCTTCATATAAATACATTATTATTATTATGATTAGTATTATCATAGTAAAGAAAAAAGAAGGAATTAAATTAAATAAATTATACTGATGATGATAATAATAATAATAACAATAATAGTAATAATGATTAAGAAATGCCACACATTACTTTTTGTTTTGTTTGTTTGTATTTTTTTTTAAAAAAAGAAAAACAGTCACCCCTCCCCCATGAAACCAAATTGATCAAGTTAAAGTAGAATAGAACAGGGTAGAATAGAGCTGAGAAAACCAATAAAATAGTAATGTTTTCCTTTAAAAAGAACAATCTTTTAATAGCAGATTTATATACATTGACAATTTTTATATTCTTCAACTTTAAATTTAGTTGTCAAGAGAGGGAGAGAGAGTGAGTGAGAGTGAAAAAAGAGGGGTAAGATCATTGATTTCAACGAAATCAGTATTATTATCATTATCATGAATAAGAAATAATTCATTCATACACATAATTCAAAATAAGGGATTATTGTGCATATTGTCTAATATGGACAATTAAAGCATGCCAATAAGAATTAGATGAGGAAATCTTAGCAACCAATATCCATAACAATAATGACAAGTGTGTGTGTGTGTATGTGGAGGAGGAGGAGGGAGAGAGAAGATCATTTGATGAGATGTTTTTATGGTGTGTGTATATATAAATGACATAATTATCTAAAGAAAAATATTATGTATTTTGTTGTAAATATGTACATACATGGATGAATTAAAACAAAATGATAAGGTTTAGAACTTCATATACTGTATTGTCACATACACACAAATGACTATTTGATTAAGGGTTCGAACAAGGTAGATGGTATTTGAGTTTAAAACAAAAAAAACAAACAAGTTAGTCAAGTTTACATTAACGTACGCCCGCGCGCGCACGCGTGTGTGTGTGTGTGCAGGGGGCATCAAAACATTCTTAGAGGAGAAGGTGATAAACGCAAAATAACAATATACACAACATATATATATATATACACGCTTAACTACATACATCGTACACACTAAACAGAAAAAAATAAACAATATGAAAGAATGAAATTAATGGGAAAAATTATCATTCAACACAAAATAGATGTGCGTTTATTCAAAAAAAGTTTCATGATCATCTTCCTAATTTGGCTTACAAATGAGATGAGAGAGAGAGGAGGGGTAGGAGGATGAGGAGGGGAAACAGGAAACAAGACTGAAGATTATATGTCTATGAATGTAAATCTTGATTACAAATTTTATCTATTATGAACAACTTTCTATATGATAGAATTAACAATTTGAAGCTTCAGAAGGATCACGATTATTATTTCCAGTGGTATAAATGCGATCTTGATGTCGATGTGATGAATTCGACATTGATCTTTCACCATGATTATGCCTTGATGAATATGGAGAGTTGTCATCACGATCTCTTGATCTATGTGAAGAAGAATCTCGATAACGAGGATTGTATTCATCATGACGATGTGATTGTTGATGATGATAATGAGATGGATGAGTATGGTGTTTACGATCATAACGAGAATTATGATTAGAATGATGACCAAAGTATGGATGTTGTTTCGATGTTGATGATGATGATGATGATCTATAATGATCAAATTTACTGGAATTTCTTGATTGATACGAGTTATTATGATGTCCATGTGAATGATGACGATTTTCATAATGACCACCATAATCACGAGATGGTTCTTTAAACTTTCTAGATGTTGAAATACTACTGCTACTATTACTACTATTTTGAGATGTAGGAGTGGTATTAATAGTAGTAGTAGTAGTACTAGTAGTAGTAGGTTGACGTGATTTTGTTAGATCCATGTCTACTTTTGTTTTTAATTGACAAGTTTGAACAATTGGAGTGTGTAAATCTGCAACACTATAACTAGTTTTAATTGATTGGAAACATTCAGGTATAATATCAGTAGATATAGGTTCTACTGAATCTAATTTTTCATCTAATACAGGTGTTCCAATACTTATTGGAGGAGAATCATTATCGACAAATGCAGGTTTTGAATTGGTTACTAATGATATAGGTGAGATGATTTCTGCAGTGATAGTTTCATTCTCGACAAGCTGATTGATTTCATCTTTCACAGATAATGATGATGAGTTCAAAAGGGAATGGTCTTGATAAATAGATTCATCCCGTTGAAACTCTATCGTATGATGATGATCATGATTATTGATAGTTGATATTTGTTTATTATCCGTCGAATGATCAATCACATTAGCATCATCATTATTCAATTCAGCAGAGAATTCGTCATGTTTTGATAAATCTTTTTCAGGCGAGGAATTATATGCAGTACATATGGAATTCATCGTTGAATAATCATCTGAAACTAATGTTTCCACAGCAAATTTTGTAATAGGTTTATACTCTTTATTATTATTATTATTATTAGTAGTAGTAGTATTGGTAGTAGTAGTAGTAGTAGTAGCGTTAGTATTAGTATTATTATCTGGAGTTGGAATGACAGTTGTAGAAAATTCATAACTATCATCAATACTACTATTATCGATCATTTTTTCTTCAGTAGTAGTTAGATTATTGTGTAAATCTATAGAAGTATCTAACAATGAATTATCCTCATGATTAGTTGTTATCAATGGCATATTCTCCTCTTGTACATTATTCACAATACAATGACTATGATTGACATTATCTATATCCATATCATTATGAGTAGGAGATATATTATCAGTTGAAGTAGGCAAGATTGTATTATGATCATCTTCAACAACAACTTGCTTTTCAAAGGAGAATTCAATAGATTTATCATTGTTTAAAGGATTTATTAGATTGTCGTCTATGGATACACTGGAACTATGTACATGATTATTGTCTATTGAATGATTTGAAGTAATACTTGATGTTGAAAGTGAATTATCAAAATCATTTATTGATTTCAAATGATTATTATCATTATCACTATTAAATGACATAATAACTGGTTTATCCAATGTCAATGCAAAATGATTCATTTCTGTGACAACTTTATGAATTGAAATATGACTAGAGAAAATTGGTTGTATATTCATTAAACAAGTATCATCATTCCAAATTACATGTGATTCATATAAATGTGTATGTAATGATGATGATGATGATGCTGACCGACGACGATGAGGGTTGTAATGATAATGTTTGATCTATTGAAGATATTTGATTAGTAGAAGGTGATAAATGTTTAGTATCCTCTGTAATATTCATTGAATTATTCAAACTTTCATTAGATATATCATCATTGATATTATTATGATTTACTTCAGATAAATGATTAACAATTGGATATGAAGTATTACTATTATTATTATTATCTTGTAGATTGTTAATCATTTCAGGTTCTGGTACTAATCTTTTACGTGTAATAGAACATTTACGTTTTCTTGTTGATCCAATACTAGGTGAGGATGATGATGATGATAATGATATAGTCAAATGATCATCAGTAGATAATGATGACGATGATGATGATGTAATTATGAATTGATTATTTGATGTAGGTTTTAATATGATTGATGATAAACGATCTATAGAATCTTCATTAGATGGTAAATCAGATTGCTTCAAATTAGCATTAGTAGTAGTAGTAGTAGTAGTAGTAGTAGTAGTAGTAGTAGTAGTAGTAGTGGTAGTAGAAGTAATTGGGACACTAGGATTATTCACACTCATTTCCTCTGTATAAGATGGTAGAAGAGAATCATTTAAAAGTTGTTTAGGTGAATTTTTATCCATTGTATTACATGATGAATGATTTGAATCGATTATGACTAATGATGATGATGATGAATTATGTTCTACAGTAATTTCAGATGATGTTTGAACAATATCTGATTGAATTGGTGATGAATTTTCTGAGATACATGTACGTTTAATGGGTATACTTAGAGATTCATCTTCTTTACTGGATGATATATCATCAATTTTATCGAGGAGTATAGCATCTGGTGACGAAGATTTATTAGGTGATAATGATACAGGATTAGATGATGTAAGTTTTAATGATTTATTGAAACCTCTGCTTCTTCCACGATTGATTTTAAGTGGAATTCGACCTCGAGAACATAAACTACGTGATGATGGTGAAGATATTTCATCAACAACTGGATTATTTTCAACGGGTAACAATGAAATGGAAGTTTGTTGTTCTTGTTGTTCTGGAACAATGGAATTTTGAGGTAATGTAACTGTAGATTGTGAAGAGTTGGTTTGACGTTTCCGTTCCAACCAGTCAACAACACGAGCAAGTTTTTCACCCTAGATTTTCAGAACAAACAAAACGAAAAAAATGAATGACATGAAAAAGGTGTAAACAGAAATATTCCGCATAAAAGCGAACCACTTTCAAGAGTAAATACTTCTTACTTTATACGTAAATATCAACATAGTATGTAAAGATGATAAGTGGCAAAAATAATCTTTGAGAGTAGACCGATCTATTAACTGTAAATTACCAATGAAATCATTTAATCTGGAAACGTATTGTGACTGTATATCACGACAACTTATCAAATTTAGTCATTTATATTCAAACTATTAATCTTGTGAGGACGAATGATGCTACTCAACTGAGCACATTGAAATAGATAGTTAGTCGGTGGTAATCAAGGTACAACCTAGCACGAATATTTACTAGTCCGAACTCTCATAACACGTTAGCATGACAAGCTAAAGTTAGCAGGATCAATAGCGAGGAAATACAAATAATGTATTAGTGATGATAATGAGAAAGACCAAACATTGGGAATACAGTTCAAGCAAATACAAAAGGCATATATGAAGGAATACGAAAACTTAAGATCTAGATGGAGTAAGATCAAAAGCGAATGCATGAAAGACGCATCATACAAAGTCTCTAACCGTTAGCTGTAATTATCTAGAGGACCCCCAATCAGGTATTAAACATCTAACAGCACAGCTCAAACCAATAATAAACGACTCAATAGATTGATGATACACTTCCATTCAGTCGTCAATAGTAAATGGAATAGAGTGTGAGGTTGTGGTCTATTCTTTGAAAACTCAGAACTAAAACCACCAAGAAGTCACTTGTTCAATTAACAAAACTTTCATTTCCAGTGACTCAACTTACAATTTATTATGAATAAAATATTCAGAAGGGGTTTTGTGGAGATTTCGTCCTATTACAGGACTCCTCGGCCGGATGCCGGCTCAGTGATCTATCGGTTAAGTGCTCTGGCACGAGACTGGTTGGTCCTGATTTCGAATCTCGCGAGTGCGGGATCGTGTATGTGCACTGAAGAGGAGTCCCACAATAGAACGAAACGTCCATCCAGTGCTTCCAGGTTTTCTATTGTGGTCTAGCTTCAATTGACTCATGATTTCAACTATGAATAAAATAGTTATCTAGAAAATTGTATATGGTGAAAAAATCTTTAATATTATATGTAATGCTACACAATCAAACTCCGATCAATTATGAAGTAATCAAGCCTAGAATTACAAAGATTATTCTACAAAAAACCTAAGGATAGAAACATTTATGACAAAATAAATACTAGTAAGCTAATTAAGCCACATTTTGTGAATGAGAGGCTTCGAGAGGCAAATCACGCATGAGTTAAAGCCAGCATACATCTATCGAAGCAGCAATAGTACCCTGCTATTATAAGAGTTGACAATAATCTCATTGTATATAATACTTGCTGAATTTCAGACTTTGTTGGGAATAATATGTGTCTTCCATGAGGAACGGTTCTATATAGCAATTAAGTGATAAACTATTCTATAGCTATCTGGACCCAGTAACTCAGTGAATAAAGCAACTGGTGTTTGAAGTGGAAAGCATTGGGTTCAAGTCTCGGCGCGTAAATCATTACTGCGATACAAGTACGTTTAGCTGCAAACCAACCATACCAGAAAGGAAAGGATAGTATTTTCCGAATTTTGCGAACGCTAGCTACAATAATGATTACATCACAAATTGACAATCTTAAAATTAAAGAAAAATAACAACTAAGTTGATGTGAACAAAGAAATAAAGAAGCCATGATGAACAACGGAATCTATTCATGGGGACATTATTTCACTTAATCTGAAGTTTGTAAAATACTGGCATTTGGTTTTCCAATCGTTTATTCTGTACACCATATGCTTTCATTTTATGCATGATTCATTGTTATACTCCTTTTCTGCTCCAAAGCTATTGTAATTTGAACGTAACCATTTGTACTCATTTTTTTTAATACCGTGATGCCCAGATTGAACATAATTATATTTTCCTAGTTGTTTGTGATTTATGGTCTTGTAAGTCATCTATTTATTCATATATCTTCTCACCTTAATCTGAAATGAATAGTGTTTTAGTTGAATCGGTCTCTCTCGTTTGTCAACCAATCAGGTGATGGAGTAACTTTCATTTCTTGGTCCAAGATCGTTAGTCTCAATTCGGACCCACGCATCTCTAGCCTCACAGTCGAACCAATTAGCCTATCGTATCAAGGCCATAACCTAGATCGAGACCAATTCCCTCTTGTATATTACTGGATAGAAAGATCAAGGATGTGCCATATGTCTAACAGACAACGAATATTTAAAATACTTTTGTATTTACATGTTGAGTTATGCTGTGTAACACCTTCCACGATGCTCTGGTATAGCTGAAGATGGAAAGAGTTCACTCTACCACTCCAAAAGCTTTTATATGGGAACGCATAAATGACCAATGACACGCAAGTCCAATTCACTGCCTCCTCACGAAAGGGTTATTGTTTACCAAATTGAGAGGACGAAAAGAGAATATCGAATTGGTGCTTAAACGGGGTCAGTTGGTACGGAATACCCAGTTACAGGAGTTGGAAAACCTCATTTTTAAATCAATCGTGAACATTGACTCCATGGTCCAAAAAGAAACAAATGGCGTATGAACCTATTATTGGACAACGGGTATCATGAGCCCGCGCCTCCTGACATTTTTGCACTGTTTGGTGGATTAAACCTTTAAGTCGAAGGCTCGGAGTGGTTCTCTAAGAAATCTACCTGCTTCGGTTTGGGTCCCCGGACAGTATCCCAGCTTACACACAAGTTTATTAATAATTATAGTGTGTGGCGCATAAGTATTTCGGCGTTCCTTTGTACCAAAGTTTGTGTTGAAATAAATAAATAAAACACGATGTGTAGCCAAGATTATTTATTTTCTCGAGATAATATGATAGATCTTGAAATTTTAGTTATGATAGAATAGTTCATCTACCAATAATATAGTCTGTGAAAATTCCATGACAAGACTACTGTCATGAAAAGAGCCCAGAAAAACGAATAATTATTGAATGGACAAAATCAAAAATAATCGCTGGAAAAGCACGTCAAGTTGGATAGAACTTATATGAATACAAATTCTCAAGAAAAACGAACAAACCTTTTGCTTTAAATTGCCAACTGGAACTGCAGTATTCTTCTCATCGCTACTGGATATATTTCCAGATACTGTAGTACATTCTTCAGGAGACGTTTTGGTTTCAAATGTTTGTTCATCTTTGACAAATGACTCTGAGAAAGATATTTGATCACGGGTGAGTAGTTCAGAAGCTGAATACTGTCGTGGTAAACTACCACGAATACACTGATTATCAGGTTTACGAAGGAAACAATAAGGCTACATAAAGGAAAATAATAAAAAGGTTTTTCATATAAAACTATCTTTTTTTTATTAGTTTTCAAAATTACTTTATTCATTTTATGACACAGTGAATTGACTGATTTCGTTGGCGCTTATTACATCAGGAAGAAATCGAACTGTCATGTACTATTCTCTTGTGACAACAAAAAACAACATATATAGACACTTCCGGTGAACTAATATGCTCCGAAGACTATCACTTTCAAAAAAGCATTAAGTGTTAGACATCTAGAAATAGCCTGTACACTAATGCGGCATTATTATTAGCTTTATTCAATATTATATTTTTGGTACAATATAGAATTCTCAGCACAAAGTACTTCAACAAGTTTCTGTTTCTTACTTCTTGTTCAATTCTAACGATAAATATTGAGTGATCACTAGTTAGGAGTTAACAGTCCAGTCAATCGACATCTGAATAATGTACATTCTTCTCGCTGTATATTGTCACAGCAACCACGATATCTTTGATTAGGCCTTTTATAACTTGTACAACGAAAGGTTGTACACTTTTCAGAAACGCACCCGAATAGGTTATGTGATTGATAGTCATAATGATGTATGAAATTTAAGAGATTGTGATTATCACGTTCTTTTCGACTACTCTATATAATTATTCAGAAATTCTACAATTTGAACCAACATTAATAATCAAAGATGGATAGTGACTAGCAGTGGAATCCAAGACGCGCGTTTCGTCCTATTTGGGACTCGTCAGCTGGATGTGCCTGCATCTCAGACGAATCAGTGGCCGAGTGGATAACGTGATGGCGTTTGAAGAGAAAGGTACTGGGTTCGAGTCCCAAGGTGAACATCAACTCTGAGATGCAGGTACATGTAGCTGATGAGTCCCAAATAGGACAAAATGCGCGTCCTAGTTTTCACTGCTAACCACTATCCATCTTTGCTTACCATGCTTGTGAATTTAGGCTATATCGAGGCAATACACACAGTATGCACATATGCCGATTAGAAACTGACCAGTTGCAGTTCTAAAACATCTATGGGAAGATTCAAATAAACAATAAGTGAATTTCAACATTAATAATGCTTCAAACGATTCTCTAAACCATGAACAAATAGTTAACTGGATATTTTGAGACGGTATTTACTACGTTAAAAAGTATTAGAAACGGAAGGAATGATCAGATCATCAGGTGAAACGGTAAATAATCACGAATATAAGATTTGACTGTATAATTTTTCATCCTACATCTGTTAGGAGAGTAACCTAAACATTTTAGTTAAACAATATACACATATAGTATAACAGTATGGAATTGTTAACTGTAGGTTTCAGCACAAGTTAGATGAAGGTAATTAGCTCGAAATCATCATAAGAGACAGAGTTTGTGACTGTGATTATTGATTGCCCAAGATGGGAAATTTTCACCTATTTTCTCAATCGAAGAAACAAATATTTTAGGGTATAAAGTTATGTGAAGATAATTTAGTATAAGTTCATCTTTTTTTCCGTACTAGTATCAGTAAAAATACTGCTATAAACCAGAGAACTCTAAACAGTTATGTTGTCTTTGTTCTGAATTCTCAATGAATGCTTAAAAAAGATATCGTGAAGCCCGAGTAAATACTAATTGCTCGCTAGCTACCACTTCACGGAAACCCACACCGTGTAAAGATCCTTTTTGAAACACTCGGTAAGGAAACTGGATAAGTAGTAGTCTACGAGACCTGGAAGTATGCACGCAGAAAAAAGGCAGTTATTTGAAGCTGATCATATGTAAGTCTTGTGTGAAAATTTCAGAAGAATTAGCCCCATATTTAAATGGCCTTACTACCGGTGACGGAAATCTATGGGGTAATTTGAAGCATGTCATGTTTCGGGTCAGTCATTCTAAACTCTCATCCTCCGGTGTGAAAAGGCTATATAAGTACGAATGTTGGTTGTCTAGGGAAAACATTTTACAGTTGTTACACCCCAGTACAATCAACAGTAAGTTTTCCCTTTCGATCACTGAGTTGAAGACTTCAATCATACTGTTTTCTAACCAACTTGGATGGCATGATAGAACTGAAACAAAAGAATTTTTAAACAATATGCTCTGATTGGTAAGCTTGACCATTATTCCAAGGTAGCAGCTAAGGTAAGGGTGGTATGACCGCCTGGACCGATTTATACATGTGTTTGATTTTACGTTGTGTATGACTAACAACTTGTTTCCCAACTAATATCGGACTTTAATGAAAATGAACTTTAACCTAGAATCTGTATTCCAAAAACAATAGATTGAATATAACTAAGCTGACGTGAGAGATAACAGTATCAAAATCTACCTAGCCGACGGGGCAAACAAAAACACAATATAACAACCAACTATTGCTACAAATATTTATATATCAAATTCACATACCTTCATACTGACTTTTAAGTAACCAGGAGATATTTCATCAAATCTACAAGTATGATTATCAACTGATGATTGTTCAAATAATTTTTCACAAACAAAGAAATATTGAAACTGATTTGTAGTAGGATTGGAATCATTCAGATTGTAATTTTTCAGTGATGGCATAAATTCTTTTATATGTGCTGTGTATAGTAAATCAGCAGGTCTGCCAACTCTATATGCTGAAGGGCATAACACTATACATCTACCAATCCAAGCGTCCAATGGAAGAATAACACGTCTAGCCTCATCGTAGACAACTTCATCAAGATGCCAAAATTGTGGACATTTTGATGAATCAGTTATTGCCGATATTGGAGGTAAATCATATGGACGGAGAAATAAACCACCTTCTAACCAAGCTAAACCACTAAAAAATGTGTTAGAAACAATAAAGTTGTTTAACTAACAATCTACAATGCAGTTTTCATAAATTTAATTATGTGTAGATTATAACACTGAAGAAATTTGAAAAACATTGAAATGCAGATAGTGAAAGTAAAATGTGATAGAATACTGAGCGTTGGATGGTGACAAATATTCTGCTTATTGACAATTGAATGTATGAAATCTCCTTACTTACTTATTTACGCCAGTTACTTCCAATGGAGCATACGCCGCCGACCAGCATTTACCAACCCACTCTGCCCTGGGACTTCCTTTGTAGTTCTATCCAATTTTTGTTCATTCTTCTCATGTCTGTCTCCATTTCTCAGCGTAATATGTTATTTGTCTTCCTCTTCTCCTTTGGCCTTCAGGATTTCACGTGAAAGCTTGCTTTGTGACGCGGTTGGGTGACTTTCTCAATGTGTGTCCTTTCCACTCCCAGTGCTTCTTCTTGATTTCTTCCTTCGCTGGAATCTAGTTTGTTCTCTCCTACAGTAGCTTGCTGCTGGTAGCGTCTGGCCAACGGATCCAAAGTAATTTGCGTAGACAATTGTTAATAAACACCTGTATCTTCTGGTTGATGGCTTTCGTAGTTCTCCAGGTTTCTGCCCCATACAGCAGGACTGTCTTGAAATTTGTATTGAAAATTCTGATATTGGTGTTGGTTAACAATTGTTTTGAGTTCCAGATGTTCTTCAATTGTAAATATGCTGCTCTCGGTTTGCCGATCCGCGCCCTCACATCTGCATCAGATCCACCATGTTCATCGATGATGCTGTCCAGATATGTAAAGGTTTTCACATCCTCCACAGCATCTCCGTCTTGTGTAATTAGATTGGTGGATGCTCTATTGTATCGGAGGGTCATGCTTTTCCCTTTGTTTATATTGAGACCTACTGCAATCATAGGAATTCCAGATAACATTGACTATCTTCTCAGGCACGCCGTAGTGTCGAAGAAGCCTCCACAGTGTTGTCCTGTTCACGCTATCAAATGCTTTCTCGTAGTCAATGAAGTTGATTCAGATTGATGAATTCCATTTAACTGATCGTTCCACAATGATCTGTAGTGTTGCGATTTGGTCTGTACACAATCGATACTTACAAAATCCAGGCTGTTGATCTCGAAATTGAGGATCCGAAGTATCTTGCGTAGACAAGAACTTGTAGGTCTCTTCCCTAACTATTAATTTCTACTCCGGACTCACTGAGTTTATAGATTGTTTGTAATTGTGTTAAGTATATTTTTTGTCTAGCATACACTCTAGTTCTCTATATTTGATGGCGAATCGTTCGTTTAGTGTAATATGATTCCAGTTTGTGTATAGCGTGTCGATGGAGTACCCAGTCAATCGATAACATATAATCTCATTCACGAAAATAAAATTTTGAAAGATTAATGATTCAAAAATATTATCAGGATACTGAGATTCAATTATTGACAGTTTGAGATGGAGAACGTACAACAATATCACAAATGATTTTACCGGTAATCATGAAAAACAACGATATGGTTATTAAGCAAGTAACACAAACAGTGAATAGTTTGAGCATTACTATTAAGTTCAGCTTTAAAACACGAACCCTACATGATCTAAATTAAAAGTAAGTAATTATCAACTGACTGATTATTGAGTAATGACCAATTTTATGTTTAGCTAAGCTTTTTATATTGATTGGATTTTATTGAACAAGTCAAAATAAGTGCTACTAGTTTAACTGACTTCATATTGCACGGATACTATGTTTTGATAGTAGGTTGTCGCCAGGAAACCCTGAATCTATATTTCGAGTTGATTGAGACTCGTTAGCAAGGTGCACAATTTTCCTCAACATTACGAGTACGGTTTCTTAAGGAGTGTTGATGAGCATGAGAACTTGATCAAGTAGGGTTTCCTGTTGAGAACTCCTGTCCACTTCAACAATCCAAAAAAGCAAAAACTACTACTACAATAAAAAAAAAACTTTTAACCTGACATCCTTCCATAATCGATAAATTCGAACAATAATACGATCATAAGCAGATTTCACTGGACATTGCAGGGATTGATCTAAAAGTTGTTTAACATTCATTGATACATTGATTGTTGTACCCTTTGATATATCTTGTGAAATATTAAGATGATTTAACCAGAAACGATTAACAAATGCATAATCATCTGTACGTATTTGACAAGTTCCATCAGGACTACCCAATGTCCAAAATTCATGTTCACCTTTCACTAGTGTATCTTGTAAGTCAAATACAGCATCTACATCGTTTAAATTCATCGCTGCAGATAATGAACGAGGATATTCCTTTACAATAAAAAAAATATTAATCATAAAAATTATTGAGATGGTGAGAAATATTTGAAGCAATGAAAAGATAAAAATATGAAAATGACATTTATGTAGAGAGATATTGTCTAGAAAAATCGATTTATTCGTTCTAAACTATATAGTGGTTAGTTAATTAATTAGCTAGGCAACGAACCAAAAAAATAGACAAAAAAAGAAGTGGAAATGAATCGATGCACTTCAAATAGGTCATGAAAAACAGTTCATAACTTTTAAGTAATATAGAACTAGGCGAATATGAGTGCATTGATTCACATTGCCACAACACATCACCACACAAAGATGACGAAATAGCTAGAGTAGTAACCGTATTTCTGGTAGTAAAAAAACACTGACTATAGATTATATGATTCAGAGAAAAATGAACTGTCAGTATCAGGTTGTGAAAGTTGTTGAATTTTATTGAAATCTCAAACTGATCCAAGTTAGACAACTAATGAGAACGTGAAATCATAAGACAGTCGTTCCGTCCTGAAACGGGATTCTTCGGCAGTGTACATCCATAACCTCATCATCAAGAATCGAACCCAAAACCTTTGAGCTCGAGTGGGCACGCTTAATATCCAAACCACGTGGACGGGATCCAATGGTGCAAAAGTTTGACTTCAATTAGTCCACGATATTGCACAGTCATCTCCCATTTTTACCTTTCTTACACCTGACACCATTGAACTCCACTGGTCACAGCTTTTCATGAGAACTCCGGAAACTTCCACACGAAGATTGTTACTAGTGAGCACATGATAATTTTAGTATGTGGTTGTGTAGATTGTTGCAGTCATGTAGACGAACTTTTGAGGAGTCCCATATGAGGACGAAACGGCCATCCACTGATTTCAATTTGTCTAACTTGATCTGTTCATGACTTTAATAAAATAAAAGTCGGCGGAATAAACTGGGGGTTTAAAGATAAGAGAGAATTTATCAATGCCATTGTACTCACAACTGAAGTTTATCACCTAACATCAACAAAAAACGTGTGAAACCCAACTGGTTCAGTCGAACAATCAATGACTTCATGAATTAATGCTAGATTTTAAATTAGCTGCTCACAACCTAGTATCTTAAGTCCTAACTCGGCTGTTAAACGAAATGTGAATATTTCGAACGCACAAACAATCATGTACTAACAAAACGGGAATGTCGTTTACTCTCGAAGTCTACTTTTCACTCATATATTATAACATAACAAAATGTTAAACAGTATACTTATCATTTATTTAACAGATGGAAATGATAGATAAATTCCTAAGAAGGAGGAAAAATACAATGAAACATACTTTTGTTAAATTATCCAACTTCAAGCACACTGGACATATATAAGGAGCATCAACTTCTCGATCATCTTCACCTTTCACATCTACCTCGCCTGTATTACCTCCACCACCACCACCACCACCACCAACAGCTTGTGCAGCAATTAACGCTGTTTGACATAAACAAACTAAGTTTGAATTTAATCCTTTAGAGGAATCATTACGTTAGAGGAATCATTACGAATAGCCAGACTAAGTGCCCACCATAAACATGGTAGATGTTGCCAAGATGCACATAAATCACATTGTTCAACACGAAAACCACACAAGCAGCGAATAACTTCAGCACCACGTTCTAGTGCACGACGATCAGTCTAAGTAATTGAATGAATAATTGAATGAAACAGTGAGATATATTTTATGTAGTCAATATATATATATATATATATATATACCACTCAACTTTTTGTTATAAGCAACTTTGAAAAATTAGTGTAGCTTACTCTTTCAATGTCTAACGCGTTATCAACTGAGCTGATGTATATTTCTGCCTTTATCTGTAAGGTTCGCGTTATACCATCATTGATATTCATAACAATCACATTGAAGAAATAGTTAGAGGAATCCACATACCGCAACAATAATTGGTGAAAACTCAATCCTAATTATTAACAGCGAGATAACTCAAACTTTCACTAATAATGATTTAAACTCAGCTGATCTGAAGGTATTTACCTGACGAACTCCTTAAATAAAATTCACTTGATGATGAATATTACATATAATAAGGGCCCCCAAATGCCCTGGTACGGCCGAGAGTAGGGAGAGTTCGCTCTCCCTCTCCGAATGCTCTCACATGGCCACGCGAATATATAGCCTCTGCCAGGGAAGTCCTAATCATTGCCTTCTCAGGGCATTACTGTTGTTTACGAAATTGAGAGGACGAAAAGCAAATGTCTGGCGCTTAACCCGGGTTGGTGGACACGAAAAGTCCACCCAGGGGAGTTGGGAAACACTCATTCCAAACCAATGGTGTACAAGGGCTCCACTATCCTGTGGGAACAAATGGCGTATGAATCAATCGTTGATCACCACCTACCATGGGACTGCATCTCCTTACGATGCTCCACTGCCTTGTGGATCAGGTCTTTAGGTCAAAGGCTCCGGGTGTGGCCCCCTAAGAAAACCACCTGCTACAGTTTGGGCACCTGGACAGTATCATAGCCCTCACAAAAATCAATTGAGATTTATGAGGCGCATATTTATCTGGTGCTTCCTTGTACCAATATTTATGTGTTTAAATAAATAAATAAATAAGCATTCTAATGAGTATAGAACATTAACAAACGAAATCAAAGTGAATAAGAATATACCAGAACAATACGATAACAAAATTAGTATTAAATATGAAGGAAAAGAAAAAATGTAACAGTCAACTTACTTTTTTCTTAGAACTGTTATTTTGTGATTTAGTTATACATGGTATAAACGATTTTGGCATTGCAACCGGTATGTGGTTCTCTAATTTTAGACTTTCAACCAAAATAGTCTGAGAAAAAAACAAGCAGAAACGAACAGTAAACATTGGAAAGTCGAAAGAAAACACACATATATGATCATGTCGATTTTTCTTGGGAATGTTGATGAGTTTGTGCAATTGTAAACAAACAAACACTGCGATAGAAACAACAACAACGTCTTAGGGCAGATGTATGCTTTCTGTAAAAGTCAAGCTTGAAAAGCGATAAAAATTTAAAACTCCACAATAAATTACCGACTGATTCGATCATGAAAAAGCATGAATTAGGAAAAGCAGAATAAAAATGCTTTTTAACTATAAATTAATTTGTATTCCGTTGTTCAATTGCCATTCAAAAATTTTCAATGTAAACATATGCCACATAAGTACATCGGTTCAAGTTGCCGAAATTCTAACTACAGAATTGGATGAAATTAACAAAAACGGGGAAGATTCAAGCTTTCAAAACTGAAGCGTGTATAATAGTTGTTAACAAAGTGACTTCCTTCACACATACAACTTTACCGCTTATTATCGGGATAATGCGACATCCAAGCTATTCCTATGATTCTGGTTTACACATAACACTGATAACACAATAACCTGAATGTAGTCTGGTGGATAATATTGTGTTGTTTCAGGCATAGTGATGACTTTGAGGTAGGGTAATCGTGAGATTACTAGATTTCTGTTAATAACTATGTGAAAGTCTCACTTAACAGTAACCACAACTGCTTTTTTCGTCTCAATGTTTACGTGACCTTTTTTTGACTGCCTGGCAGTTTAAGTTCGTTAATATTCTGTGTAACTTAGCGTCAAGTACTCATTATTAGATATACTGAATTGTATTATTTCAGGTTGTTCTGAATATTAAGCTACATTTCGACTTTCTACTATGTCAGTGGTTAATCATCGAAGTGTTTTGTGTCAGCAGCTGTTATCAAGTCCTCAGAAGAACTGTTCATATTAAAAGTTTGTAAGTAAGAAATGAGGAATATATATCAGAACCATGCCATTTCATTGCTAGCAGCCGTAAAAAGAAAAAAATAGTCACTAATGGAGTGGAGTCTAAGTGTTCGGGTACAGAACCGAAGGTTCTGGGTTCGAGTCCCGTGTGCGGAGCTGTGAATGAGTACCGGTAGGTATTCGCTCACACTGAAACGGAACGGCCGTCCGGTGCTTTCAAGCTTTTAATGGTGGTTTTGTTTAAATAGACTCTTGATTTCAATTGTAGAAAAGCTGTTACTTCAAAATGAATGAAAAATAAATTAATAGATTGTAATTAATAAGCCGAAGAGCTCTTAATTGATATACATACACAGAATAGTAGTTTGCTGGATATCAGACACTTAGAATAAGTATAGTATTTAATATATTCATGAATAGGTTTATTCCACCTTAATTAAACATTCGATCTTCAATTAAAGTTTCGAAGATTGAGAAGCAAAAAACAGTGTTCCTTCTAAACAACTACTCAGTATTATATAACTCATTAAACATCAAGTATTGATCACAGCATAGTATATAATGTCATACATGAGCAAACAGATAAATCCTTAATGTTCTGTCACAGAAAGGATAGAGTTTCCATTACTAAACAAACAGAGAAATGTACTACTCAAACTTTAAGGTAGCAAAACTTCAGAGCATGATGAAAATAGCTATCCAGAACCCTAGAGAAGCGAAAGTTAACAAACGTGAAAATCCACTATTATCTATCAGGAATAAGGGTGTATCTGATCTTATCCGTTATGTGAGATAAAACTGAAATTCATGTAACAGTAAATAATTGTCAGAAAATTTTCGACTAAACTTGAGAGTACACATAAATGATCAACGACAGGTATCAACCTAGTATAAACAGAAGAAAAAAACTCACTTACACGATGTTTTATATAAACACTTTTTAGTTTCATTAAACGTCGACCAAACCAACTACGACGTCCAGTGAAAGCTTCCCAAACATTGAACATATTATCCATTGCTATATCTAATGAATATAAACCTTCCATAATATCAGTATCTGTAACTATCAGAAAATGATTTTGCTCTTTTTCTGACAGATCAATATTTAAATGATGTGCCAAAGTGTCATCACTATTCAATGATTGATCTTTTACTGAATTTAAAATAAATCGTGATGCAATACTGGCTAAACATAGTGAAGGAAATTCAACATGATAAATTTTATCATCATTTAATACTGTATTGCTGGATAAATTGCCAATTGGAGAAAATAGACGATTAGTGAAATCTGATGTAAATTTAACATTTAATCCAGAACCAGATAAATGAGATGATAATGTGAAACGATAAAATTCCGGGTACCTGTGTTAATGTAAAACAGTAAATTGAGAAGAAATAAAACCTATAAATATAGAAAACTTAATTTAACTGACATGTAATAATACAAATCTATTATGAATTATTGATTGGAGCACTCGAAAATTCCTCGAACTACTCAGTAGAAGGGAATGAGCTTAAAAAAAATTTTTTTTTAAAAATTTTTTTTAAATCAGACTTTAATGGAAACTTCTAGGAAAGAGATGAGTCAGTAGGACCAGGCACACAAATGCTTCGGTCCAAGTTGCTATACTTCACTCATTAGCACAACAAGATAAACACCGAATTCATAGTAGTTAATTTAGTGATGGTAATATATAAAAGAAAGGTTGTATATAAGAATATAGTATAGGAAGGAAGAACGTTATGAAGCAATTTCAATCTCAAGGTTTAAGGGAAGATAAAGAGTGTATACACATACGCCATTGTGATCGATTCTGAGCCATGTCAACCACAGTCTTTAACCATTAGTTACGATAGTCACGTGGACCCCCAACCAAGTAGTCTGCATCTACTAACATAGCTCAAACTAAAAGTTAGTGACTTCAAGCTCTGATGTTACGTTTAGGCTTGGCCACCCCTAACTTTCAACCATCCCCAATACTAGTCATCATAGAGCGTCGTGGTAATCGGTGTTCAGGCATACGTAACACATGGCCCAACCATCTCAGTCGATGAAGATTCATGACCTCATCAACTGATTTACCATCATCCCATAATACACTGTGTCTAACCTCACTATTACTTACCCGGTGATCCCAGCTGATACAACCAATATTTCTAAGACATCTGTGGTCAAATACTAGTAACTTACGAGTATCTTCTACTCTTAATGGCCATGTTTCACAGCCGTAAAGAAGAACAGAGCGAACTGCTGCGCAGTATACTCATCCCTTAATTGATAGACGGATATCTCGTCTTCGAGATATGCATGATTACTTATTTAGTGATTAAATTTAGTGTCCTTCTAGAAACCTTCAGAAAGCCAAGGTCATACATAAACCTGTAAGTTTTATGTCTATAAACTAACCTTAAAAATGACCCCTCTTTTTTTACACTACACATTTATCTGTCTACCGTTTTATAAGGTCAAGTCAATAAAACTCTGAGAAACTAGTGACCAGTTAAGAAATCATAAGAGTTTTCATTAAATATATACACTAATTAACATCATACAACCAAAATTATGGTAGTAATTTAAAAAGAGTGAGAGAAAAAAAGAACAATGACCTAATATGTTCACAATAACAGTAAATAACTGATACAATTTACCTGACAAGAGGTTTACATACTGTGGAAGTTATTTTTTTATAATAATTTCTTGAGAAAAACACTCATTGAATTGTGAGAACTCCTTGATTGAAGATTTTGTATCAATTATTAGTCATCATATGAAGTGAACGAAAGTTCAGATAGGGAAAACCGATTTATTGCTTGATGCTAAATCATGCAATGTAAATTGCATGGTTGAAGACTCTAGGTGACATGGCTCAGAATCGATCACAATAGCGTCGGTGTATACACTCTTTATCTTCCCTTAAAAATTGCTTCATATCTGTCTTTCTTCCTATACTATATCCTTATATACAATCTTTCTTTTACATATATTACTACCACTGAACTGAGTACTTCTATAAATTCGGTGTTTATCTTGTTGTGCTAACGAGGTACGGCAACTTGGACCGATGCATAAATGTGCCTGGTCCTACGTTGTAGCTGACTGACTAACTGATGCAATGTAAAATATAAAAATTATACATTGAATCTAGCATTTACACATCATTCTTCAATTCTCCTTTACACACTTTATGATTCTTCCAATTCAGTTGTTATTATAATTGTTTTCCGTTTATATTCCTGTTCTGCTCAACTAAAATTTCTGTAGGCACGCATTTCACTTCTGATTGTTGTTACATACTTCTTCTATTTGTCAACATAAGTAGCATATACCACAGTCACAACAAGTTATATTCACGAGAAAATTTATTACAAATACATACCAAATCTGCATACGATCAACTAATGTTACATAATCCCACAATTGTTTAAAAGACACTATTTAGCAACACAAAATTATTAATTACCTTTCAGGTGATGGTAAGTATATAATAGGAGCACAAAGACGATAATTTGGTTCTAGAGGATCAGGTTCATCAAGAAATTTACAGAATAATTCATACAATGGACCACTTGAACAACGATCTTTAAGAAATGTAATCTGTTCCGAACTATAAGAGAAAAAAATTAAAGGTAAAATGAAAACAAATCGAAACAGTTCATTAGAATATCATTAATTGAGCGAAGGCGAATTAAAATAAACTCGTCAGAATTTGAAGTATTACTCATGATAGTCAATATTATAAGAGTTCCAGAACTTTAGGAATATTTGTATGATGTAGACCGTACATTAGTGCATCGGAAGACTCACTATAGGCCCAAACTTTTATAGTATAAACTTCGTCGAGATAGGATATACGTTGATTTCGTAACAGTTCAACACTTGAACACTGATTCCATGAATTAAACATTGTGGCAACAGATAATATAGTTACCCAAATACAAGGATCTGAAGATTGATCTCAACAGCTAACCATCAGAGACGAAAACATGTACAGTATTTTCCTGGTCTCTTAGGAAGCTATGGAACTAGTTATGTTGTTCTAAGTTGACTCGTCAGTAAGTCTTCATCAAAAGACAGGTGAGTTACACTGGATACAGCACATAACATAGTCAAGTATATATATATATATATAAACTCCAAAAGATGTTATTTGATATTTAAAAAAGTAGCAATTACCTGGATATGGCAGCATCTTTGAAAAAACTATTACGACTAGGTAAACGACAATGTTGCTTATTTATTATTGTTGATGAAGTATCCAAACTTAGAATAGATGAATTAGCCATACTTTTGATAGTAAAATGATCAACTTCAGATTTCATTTTAATGCTAGATTGTAAAGAGTTCTTTTTGTTTGTCTGTTTTATCGATAGCGATTTCGATGACTTTATTGACATTGTTAAGGAGTTATTTGAATCGAATTGGGAGTGAGATGTAGCATTATTGTCAGTCTACAAATAAATAATTAGAATTTTGTAATATGATGGATAATAAAAGTGAAGTAAAAAAAGAAACTTTGGAGCTATGTTACCAGATTAGATCAAGAGCAGAATAAAGGGATGAGATTGAAATAACTGTGACAAATTTTCCGTTGGTTTCTAACCGATCAGAACAGAACTTTTTTTAGATGGACGGTTTATGGACGAAACAATTATATTACAGAGAAAAAATAGTTGTTACATACTTAATAGAATTATTAATATCTCTAATGTGTTACTCTACCTATAAATCGAGAAAACAAAGGCATATAAATTTGTTCATATGGATATAGATTATTTGTCTGTTCTATTTTCTAGGGGTACGCATATTGTTCTTGGTTAAGTCAGGCATACCACGTAGGGATTATGGGTTTATGGGTTAGAACTGATATCGATTATAATCCAAAAAAGGTTTTGTACCTACATAAATGAATTCATTGTATGCAATAATCCAAGAAACTCTGTCTAATTAATGCCCCCCCCCAATAAAATATGGTGCCTTAAGGTTTAATGTTTGAATTAAAGGATAGTATCAATTTGCCTGTTATATACAATCGACTGAGGAGAAATTGAGCGCTTGATAAGTTTAACATCATTAATTTTACTTTTTCGTGGGCAAATACAACTTTTCGCCGTCATTTTGCACGTTTAGAGTCATATAAAAAACCATATCTATTGTTCGTCATTTTTGAACTTTGTGCAGATCCTTAAAAGTCACATTTACGATCCTAATTTATTCATCGCTTTTACCGAAATTAACCGTAACACAATAAATTATTTTTAACCTGCTACATCAAGCATGAACAAATATATTTCAAATAATATTTTCAACTTTTTGAACTACACTATATGTATGTGTAAAATGATTACCAATCCTTGCCCCTAAATGCCCTAGTACGGCCAACAGTGGGGAGAGTACGCTCTCCCTCTCCAAATCCTCTCACATGGCAACGCATATATAGCCTATGCCAGGGAAATCCTATTCACTGCCTTCTCATGGCATTACTGTTGTTTACGAAATTGAGAGGACGAAAAGCGAATGTCCGGTCCTTAAACCGGGTTGGTGGATGTGGAGTGTCCACCTAGGGGAGTTGGAAAACCTTGATTCCAAACCAATGGTGCACATGGGCTGGCTCCAGTATCCTGAAGGAACAAATGGCGTGTGAATCAATCGTTGATCATCGGCTATCATAGGACTGCATCTCCTTACGATGCTCTACTGCCTTGTGGATCAGATCTTTAGGTCAAAGGCTCCAGGTGTGGCCCCCTAAGGGGACCACCTACTTCGGTCTGGGCACCCGGGCAGTACCATAGCCCTCACACAAATCAAATGAGATTTGTGTGGCACATATATATCTGGTGCCCTTTTGTACCAATATTTATGTGTTCAAATAAATAAATAAATAAACTGGATTCGTGATATAAACTATTTTTAAGATCATTTATCTGACTATTACCAAAATGGTTCTTAATAAAAAATACTTTAGGCAAATAAAAAGATATAAAGAGCTTCAAGTGACTATCAACAATTGAACAATTAATACTTACAGAGATTGATTAGACTATAAAGCATTTACTGGTGAACATTTAAACGTTTCTCTAATTGACTGAAATATTAAGTTGAAAATCTCTCAGGTCATATTCAAATTTGTTTTCATGAATATCAACAATAACAACATGTATTTCTAGTTAAAGATGAATCCGAGGTAGGGAGAAAAGCGCCTCTTGGATTCCACTGCTAGCTAGCTTATACTAATTTATGGGAAGTTGTGAAAAATTTACAATTTAGAGGACTATTCACAGGAAAACTGAATAAAATACGTTCAATATAATTAGACAAATAAATCGAATATTAAAGGAATAAATTACCTCTTTCAATTTTGTATCAATTGGAACTTCAGTAATTCTCATCTGTTGATTTTCAGTACTCTGTTCAGACGACGATTGATGAGTAGCTTCCACAACCTGTAATGATTCTTGTGGATGTGTAGTGGATGACATCAATAACGGTGATTCATTGACTGATTGAAGAGGACGACTGAATATGAAAAACAATAATAAAAAGTGAAACATTAATATAATAAATATTTTCCATAGTCAATGCTAATGGACTACAGTGCAAAGTGGTGCATGGACGACAGCTGACAGATGCATTTCCAGTAAGGATAGGAGTCAGACAAGGCTGTCTACTGTCCCCATTCCTCTTCCTTCTAGTGATTGACTGGATTATAAAGACTTAGACATCTGAGGGGAAACACTTAACTAACTATCTCTTTAATCAAACAAAAATTAAAGATTGACAGGGTCACAGATGACCTAGCCCTCCTCTCTCATACACACGAACAAATGCAGATGGAGACCGCAAATGTAGCAGCAGCCTCCACATCGATAGGCCTCCACATTCACAAAGGAAAAAGCAAGATTCTCAAATGCAACACGGAGAACACCAACCCAATCACACTTGATGGCGAAACTCTGGAAGAGGTGGAAACATTCAAGTACCTGGGGAGCATCGTTGATAAACAAGGAGGATCGGATGCCGATGTAAAGGTGAGGATTGGCAAAGAAAGGACAGCATTCCTACAGTTGAAGAACATATGGAACTCAAAACAACTCTCAACCAATTTCAAGGTCAGAATCTTTAATACGAACGTCAAGACAGTTCTACTGTATGGAGCTGAAACGTGGAGAACTACTACGACCATCATCAGGAAGGTACAAGTATTTATAAACAGTTGTCTACGCAAAATACTCAACATCCATTGGCCGGATACTATCAGCAACAGCGTTTTATGGGAGAGGACAAACCAGCTTCAAGCTGAAGAGGAAATTAGGAAAAGACGTTGGAAGTGGATCGGACATACATTAAGGAAATCACCAATGTGCATTACAAGGCAATCCCTAACTTGGAATCCGGAAGGGAAGTGGAAAAGAGGAAGGTCAAAGAACACACTACGCCGGGAAATAGAAGCCGATATGAAAAGGATGAATAGCAACTGGAAAGAACTGGAAAGGAAGGCTCAGGACAGAGTTGGATGGAGAATGCTGTTGAGCGGCCTATGCTCCTCCACGAGGGGTAACAGGCGTAAGTAAGTAAGTATAGTCAATGCTAATTAATTACTTAAGTGTATTACATAAAAAGAATAAAAAAATAAGATCAACTGAATGTTACCTCAACAGGAAACTCTGTAAATTGATTAGAGGTAGCTGATAGGAAACCCCATTTAACTTAGAATTTGTATTATTTGGGACATATCAGGAAGTCATAACTATAATCCTGACGGACCCGATTCTTCAAGTGAGGTTCGAACCTGTGTCACTATCATTGCAACATAATCGATAGAATTCAGTCAGGGCATGACGCTAGTCACTACTCAGTAACCAATCAATGTAGACAGAAACATGTATGAAGGATGGACTGTTGTTTTCGAAATAACTGTATATTCGTTTATTAACCAAGTATTTTTGACTGGTAATATAGGAATCAACAAACTAAGAACTTGAAAACAATCAATACTTACGATTTTTATGCCTTATCAAAAAATACGTTTTTTGCAGATTGTGTTTCTTAACGCATTTTGTGTCAAACCTTCGAATAGTACTAACGGATTATATGCATATGATCAATTCATTTTATATATCTAAGCCTATTAAGTCGGTCACAGGTCGAATAGCTCAGTGATGATGTTTTGAACTATGAAGCTTGGATAACTCGATATAGAATCTCACAGATACAACTTGCTGAGAATTATCAACGAAATCTCGAGGAAAAATACACCAAACATATATGAGGGAACAGTGATAATCAAATACCTTGTGAGTCTAAAAAGTGTATATAGCTATTATTTAAGCTAAAGCACAACATACTCTAAAATTTGTAAATCGGGTAGGTACACAATTAAATTATAAGTAATTGTTTAATACTCGCTAGTTGCTAACCGACTAAAAGCCAATGAATCACGAAGTACAAAAAAACTACAAACGAAATGACCGAAATATAGGATGAACATTTCTTTGACGTTAGAATCCTCAATCCCCGATTTTTGTCGATAATGATTTCTAAAGGATAATATAATATCCTAAAACAGTGATAGTAATTAATTGAAATGTTTAGAGTAGCCGATATACATAAAACTAACTATGAAACAAGACAATTGACAAACCTCGAAATGGAATCCAACATGTTCTCTGAATCCACAGCACCTGAAAATGATAATAGTGTGAAAATATCAATTATGCTATAATTTTCGGTTCACAGAAGAAAAAAAAGAATATCAAATAATACGGTTTGTTGAACTGTATCTTAGATGCCTAGTCTTTTCTATTACAATTAATAATCTTGTGACTACATTTACACCTGAGATTTACGCAGACAGTTTCATCCTGCTGTATTAATTGTACTAGATAAGGATGGCAAGTCGATTGGTGAAGTAGTGAAACTTCAGCAGTTGAGATGGCTGGGACACGTGTTACGTATGCCCAACCACCGACTGCCCCAACGTGCGATGTTTTGTGGTGTAGGAGTAAGTCGGAAGAAAGCTAGGGGCAGCCAGACCAAAACGTGGCACAAATCCATGAAGTCACTGACAAATGGACTGAGCCATGTTGGTAGGTGTAGACTACCTGGTTGGGATCCGCGAGATGATATCAATCGATGGTTAGAGGCCTTGAATGACATGGCTCAAAATCGTTTTCAATGGCGAAGGTGCATACACTCTTTGTGTTCTACCAAATTCTAATCTTCTGAATTCTTCATGTCTCTACCTTTTTTCACTTTCCAAATTTATTTCACTGGACTATACTCCTTGAATAACATCTTCAAACCCTAATCTTTCACATAATGCTTCTACCACTATGTGATTTGCATCGACAACTGCATCTCTGTGCTAATGTGGTACGGCAACTCGAACTGATGTACGCACGTACGAAGTTCTACGTTGTGACAGACTGACTGACTAATTGAATATCTCAACCTGGACCGATGTACACATGTGCAACGTTCTATGTTGGGTTTGACTATTTAACCTATTGGTTGAAGAATCATCATCATGAAACTTGGACGATATCTTAGGTTAAAATCTATCACAATTAATAGAATAAAATATAATTGATAATTTGGTTACCATATAAATGAAACAGAATATGGTTACTTCGTAGAAAAAGACAGTAAACGGTTCTCTTACAAGGTAAATAAAAGCATCCACAAGTTCAATCGTTTGTTCCAGAAATTCATGTGATTACACGATACGACTTCTGCTAACGAAAATGAAGGTCTATAGGTATAGTCATCAGCTAACTAAGGTGTTCAGTACTCCCTATACGTGAACCAAATAATCGATCAAAACACAATACTATTAGCCAAAAAGCAAGTGTTTATTGACTAGGACCGGCTGATTCGTAAGGAACCATTTTATTATTAATTTAGATTGTTATATCCAGAGACAATCAACATAATTATTACAAAATGTCTAGAAAATAACTAGCTATAAAGTCAGTCTGTTAGTCAGTAATACGCTGCATGCCATTGTCTAGTATGTTAACCGAAATTATCGTGACCATGAAATGCAACAAACAGTGAACAGAAATTCAATGAAATTAGATATAATGAAACTGACTTCGATTTAGCATATGTTCAGCAACGGGTAATTGAACAGGTCTCTGTTTAGGAGGGCGACCCCGACCTCGAGATACAGTTGGCTTACAAGCTTGTGTCTCTGATGCCCCGATTTGTTGTTGTTGTTCAACCCAACCGATATTTGTAGTAGGAGACGGTAAACTCCCAGTTTCCGACCTAACATTAATAGTTTCCGGTGTTTCTGGTGCAGAATTAATAGCGGCACCACTATTATTTAAGTTTGCCGCAACTAAACTAGCGAATCCCATCGCTGCCGCCTTGAAGATCAATGGCATAAAAAAACGAAATAGTGAAATGAAAGTTAATATCAATGAAAAAAAACAACTGTTCATTGTAATTATAAACCGATTAATGTTAGACCATTGAAAACCTGGAAGAACTGAACAGCTGTTTCGCCCTAGCACGGGACTTTTCATCAGTGTGCATCCACGATCCCGCACACGGGATTCGAACACATGACCTTCACAACTTTGTGCGCGAACAATTAATCACTAAGCTAAGGTCCCACGGTATCGATGTCAAACCTCAATCAATCCATAATATTGAGCGATCATCTTCCACTGTCTTTGGTCGGTAAATGCATCACATAACATACGGTTGAACTCCACTGGTCATGGTTTTTCGTCAGAATACATAAGATTCTTTCTGGAAACTAGGCACTAGCGAGCGCACGATAATTATCAGTATAAGGTCGTGGAGATTATTGAGTTTTAGTGATTTAAGTGACAACATACAAAATCACCTATCAAAGTCGTTTGATTGTTAAATTGCTAAATGATTTTAAGAGTTTAAATTGAGTAAAAATGTACATTTAGAACAACAGATTTTTTATTAATAAATTCAACTACATTGTACTGATCACATCAAATTTCAAATAGAGACTGAAATTTTCGCAAGCAAGTCAAAACCCATTGTCAGATAGCCTGTATTTTACCTAAAGCCAAGTAATCAATCTCTGTATTTAGTTCTGAAAATGTTGGAAAGTTGATAAATTTATCTTTTGTGCAACCAAACATAATAAATAATGACGTGGTGTGTAAGCTTAATTGCAAGAAACGCCTGGTTTTTTTTGGTACGGGTTGGATTTAAAACGCTAATTGAAATCATGATTCAATTGAAGCTAGATCACCATGGAAAACCTGGAAGCACTGGACGGCTGTTTCGTCCTATTATGGGACTCCTCAGAAGTGCGCATCCACGATCCCGCACTCGCGAGCGAGATTCGAACCCAGGACTTATGATTTCAACTATGAAAATACTGAAATCTCCACAAAACCCCTTCTGAAATATTTTTATGTTTAAATAAATAAATAAATCTTGAATAATCCAAAATTTTCACATTAGGTAAGTGATTAACAATTAGACATAGAATTTTACTGTGTTACTACTGTAGGTGTTAACGATTTTAACAACGAGTGGTTAACAGATGATGATAATGGTATTCAATAAATTTACATCTTCAGCAATCAGAAACTGTATTTTTCATATGGATAAACTGACTAAGGGAGTGCTGATAGTTATCAGCATCCACATTAAATGATTGATATGATGAAATACTTATAGTGAATATTTTAATAGGTATTGATTGCTTTCGAAAAGTTATTTGTTACTCGCACATACATGTACATGTAATTACATGTCATCGTCGAATAGGTTCCAGTTAAGTTGACTTTTAATAGTTTAGCTAACGTTTTAAATGAAAAACAATCACTAATTAGTGAATATGAGATTCCAAATTACCTCACGTTTTGGTCGATCACAAGTTACTGAAACTGAGTCAGAGGAAGATAAGCAAGGGGAAACTGGTATATTACTATTGCTTTCCAGTATTTCTAAGCGTCTAGATGGACGACCTCGACCACGTTTTCTGTGTTCAGGTTTTGATAGAGGGATATCAGCATTTCCAAGATGACAAACCCCAGTACTTGAGGAATTATCTGTTAAATCTATGACAGTTACAGACAAGTCAGACTCATTGAAACCTGATTTAGAGAAATCTCTGAAACTATCTTTGTCCAAATCAGAGGAAGCATGGTTTTCATTGATGTTAGATGTATCTATTCCCACCTTGTAGCGTTTTCGAGGGGGAAGAACTGAGCTACGTGAAGTAGCGGAACGTCTTACGTTGCTTGGAAGTGATGATGAGGCGGAATTAGGCAAAATATCACAGGTATCGAGACCTTCAGTTTCCTGGAGACGTACAGACTGTTCCACGAAGTTGGGATCATCAAGCAATGGATCTGTACTTGTAATGACACCATGTTGTGTTTGTCGTTTACGCTTCGCAGAAGGAACTGGAAGAGATGAGACGGATAAAGAGGCGTCAGATTGTTGCCGAGTGTCGACAGTGACAGAGCTTTGGGATACTGAATCATTAGGTATATATTGTTCCGGGTGGCGACCCGTATCAGAAGGATGGGATTTAAACAATCGGTTAGTTTTGTACTTCTTTTTACGACGACCCGGTGATTTTAAGGGACTGATATTCCGTTTAACTGTAGTTGACGACTGATATGCACCGTCATCAAGTTGTTCGAATGAAACATGCTGTGATTCGTTTGGTTCTTGTTCTACAGAAATTGGAGAATATTGGGTAACGCAGGCAGACTCCATTTCGCTCGCATCTGAGGTGACTGAAAACGTACGCTGAAATCGAGAGAAACAGCAATGTTTTGAAGAGGGTTACAACAGATGAATTTTAATCAGATAATAAGTTTGAAGGGAACCAGTGAATTAGTGCGCTAAAACCTGACCATATATATATATATATAATTAACTGACAATACAATGGATGATAAACGTGATCTTAGACAACCTTCGAAAACCATTAAGTAGTAGACAAATATATCATCGGCGTCATCAGGCTCTTCAGAAGCGTACATCTACGAACCCGCTAGGGATCTGACCTCATGACTTTTAGGTTTCTCTATGAGTGTTTAACTTTTAAACTTTTGAGCCAGCAACCAATAAATTTTTAACATACATCATCAGATTGGTCCATCGCCACTAAATGAGATTTGTCACAAACCCGACACGATTGAGCTACATTAGTAACAGATTTAACCTAGAACTCTAGGAACTACCTCTCGGAGCTCGTTACTAGTCAGGATATAGTGGTTCTTATCAAGAGGAAATGTAAAGATTGTTGAATTTCATAGTTTACATTAAACGTTGATAAAGAAACTTTACAAAATCATGTTTTGATCAAGTATTCTGTGAAATTCACCAATTACATTGTTAATAATGACATGAAACTAAATAAGATTGTAGTAATCAGGGATATAAACATAGATGATAAGCATGAATCTAGAAATTTGTCCTTGTCATTTCAAAATATTCATGCACATAGATAAATTACTTACTTTCCGATCACAATCTGAATGATTTAATCGAGATCCATCTGCATTATTTCCAGTAGACGGTTTATTGTCAACTGTTGTTCCATGAATGGTTGTTTTTTGAACTGAAATTATATTATCCGACGATACACTTGATACTTCAGTACTATGTCCTGAATATGCAACTACTGAAGATGTTTCACTGGGTTTCACATGACAATTTATTTCATAATTAGTGTGTTCGGAAGCTTTAAATTAAATAAAAATAATGAGGTGAAGTGATGAGTTGATAAATATGTAGTCGGGAAGACTATCACATATACCATACGATGGTTAAAAAAAGTACACAAACATTATTTGTTCGGAATTTTTTAATTAAGACAACATGTTTAATGCCAGAAAAATACAAACTTTAAACCTTTATCGGATAAAAGTCCTTCACTGAATAAACATAAAATTAGGGTTTCATAAACCTTACTGATACAAAATCATAGAAACCAAACAAAGCATGTAACTGCAAATATAACCATCAGTATGTGATTGTGGAGACTGTTAGTTTTTTGAGATTATGAATAGATTGCTGTTAGACTACTGTTGAAAACTGGGACGCTGGTTCAGTGGTCTAAAGGTTAAGCGTTCGCTCGCGAGACCAAAGGTCTTGGGTTGGAATCACACGTGCAGAATCGTGGGTGCGCACTGCTGAAGAGTCACATATTAGGACGAAACGGCCACCTAGCGCTTTCAGGTTTTTAATGGTGGTTTAACATCGATCGATTCATGATCTGGATTCCAGATTTAGTATTAACATGGGGATCAGGACTAAAGATAGATTTAGTTGGTCAGTCCTAAATTAAACCAAAATGTACTCCTAGATTCCACTATTCGTCACCATTCAACTTTATTGAAAGATATGCAAGTTATTTTACTGAAAATCGGTGGTAGAATTTTTGCTAAAATGATTAAACATGGATAACACTAGAAATAAGAGACTTTTTAGAACCCGCATTAGAATTATCTTAACTGTATACTGTTGGGTTTGAAATAGGTGTGTGTGAATATCATTATATCACGTGAATCAATAAACGCCAATAAGATCTAAGTACAGATTCATACTTTCAGCTTTGAGTCACGCTTTGTGCATAAAAACCAATGGCACTATCCGGTTACTTAAACGGAAGTAGAGGGCGAAGTTCGGATGAGCGACCTAGTGACTGAAAGTTAAACGCCATAACTACTAAGCTACCGCTCGTAAGATCTATCTGAGTGGGATAAAATATTTTACTCTTTAGCTCAGGACAAAAAAAACATTGAAAATATTTTAATCACACACAAAATATGTGGAGTGATAAATATGAGAATTCCAATTGAGTGTGCATGAATTTTCATGTTACAGATGGTCAAGGAGATTGTGTACTAGGCAGATAATGAAATTTAACACTCGAATAAAATCGTTCATATTTACCCTACTTTAATGAATACTAAAATTTAATTAGACAATAGATTTTTAAAAAACCCACCAGCAATTGTAGTTTGCATGGAAGCAGCATCAGAGCCTACAGTTGAATGTGTCACATGGCTGGGAACACTGCCGCTAGTTTGTCGAGTCCTGCGAAGTTTAGGAGTTAGACCCTCTTCTTCTACAGAGGCTATAAAATCAGTTACAACTGATAACGTCACCTCAGATGGATGAAATAAGGCAGAACCTCCTTTAGCCTCAATGTCTTTTAATTCCTGTTCACGTTTACGTTGTTCGGCCATTACAGCGTCCCAAGTGACAAGACCACGAAGTTCACGTGAAACACGAGATTTCCCTGAAAAAAACACACACGTAAACACTGATATGAGAACGCGAAATTTCTTGAAAATACGTGAAACAATTATTGTGACTTAAAATGATTACACTACTACTAAGTAGTTTATGTTTTGTTCGGATACTTTTCTTTCCATTTCGTATTGCCTTTTTGAAAATTTACTCACATCTCGTCGGTGACTGGGGCTACAATTTTGTGTAGTTTACATCAAATGTTTATAGCGTTGTGACTACATTTAGCGTAATTTTGTAATTCATAAAATCAAAAATTGTTAGAATCAATAGACTGGTACTGTAGGCAACTACTGTCCATTTCATAACACTTAATTTAAGCCTTACAATGACATACTCTACGTATAAACACAAAGAACTTTGTTGTTTTAATCCGACAGTAGATCACAAAAAACAGCTTTGGCAATTTACTAGCGGTTCTACACACAATAATGAATTCACAAGGTCAGGGAATGTCTACTGTATTCAGAGCATCCTATATCAGCCATTTTCTGCTTGCTATGATGCTAATAAATCCAGAAACTGAACTCAGATACGGATGCTGGATAAGACAGAGAAATATATGATGAAGACAAAGACGATACCCTACTGTTATCGATCAACATTTACTAGTAAAAGATTATTGTGACTGAAAACATTGAAAACCATAAGAGCGGGATGACACACACAATAAGTCCTTAAATGGTTAACATACTTTATAGAAGTAAAACGTAGCATATAGAGGCAGAGAACATTCTTAGCTCGCTAATACTTGAATATATATATTACCGAAGTGTCGTTCGTGTATGGCAGAACTATCGAGTGAACCTGATGTGTTTGGATGTAGGCTATAGAGTAAAAATAACAAATCTATTGATGTAACTGTGAGTCTTTATCGACTAAGTTGACTGACATGTAATACGTAAGCCAACGGCCGCCTAATTCCAGAACCAATGTTGGTAGCAGTGGGGGTAGATTGTAAGAAAGCTAGGGATGGGCGAGTCAAGACGTGGAATCAGCATTTTGAAACCACTGATTGTCGGACTGAGATATGTTAATAACTACAGAATATCTGGTTAGGGTTCGCCTATTAACCACGGTAAGTATATATATATATATATATATATATATATATATATATATATATATATATATATGCACTATTGTTGATACTGCTATAATCCAGACACTTGTCATTCATTTTGCGAACTCCGTTTTGCTGTTCTGCAATAACATGACAACTCGCACTGCTGTACATTTGTTCCAGGCTCTAAGATGATTGTATTTGACTGATTATTTGATTTTTTTTTGAAAACCTAACTCATAGTAATCAATAAATGTAATTATTACTAACCGACATGATTATCACAACTTCAGTTCTTTACAACAGAACAATTTGTATCGGTGACAGTTTCTAATCTAACTGACAGGAAGTGGAAACTAAAGTACACTTATAAATACAATAATCAAAACTATGTATTTTGCAAGAAATTACTGATTGAAAACTACACGAGCTTACCTTTAGAAGTTGATTTAGGCATTCGAATCACATGTTGACTAGTTTCTACGTGTTCATTGTTAATTGGATTTGATGATGATGAAACAAGACTAGTATTTGTCAAAGGAATCGATTCAGATGTACCGACTGTATTCGACTTTACAGATGAAAAATTACGGTGAAATCCATGGTGTTTTTTACCTCTACCTCGACGTCTTATTAAACTTGAAACTAATGTACGTGTGACAGTAGTATTTTCGCCAAGTTTAAAATTCAACTTCGAAGCAGAATCTTCAGTACAATTTGAAATAAACTTTGAATCATTTTGACTTACATCTTCAACTGTCTTAATAAGAGGTAGCTGATTAGGATTTTTAATCTCAGAGGGTGTTATTGTAGGATGACCAAGATTTTGTACATTAGAATTTAATGGAGATGTTAATTGTTTCGACTGATTATCGAAAGCACTAGTAGAATAATCTTGTTTATCTGATGTTAAATCTATAAGTTGAATAGGTTTTTTAGACAAGTGATCAGTTTCTATCGGATTTTTTAATGTAGCCGCCAACAGACGACGCATATTCACCTAACAAAGAAAAATTAACAATTGATCACCATTAATACTTAAATAGAATACGGTAAATAAGGTTACATGATGAATTTCTTCAACTTGTTCATTTCAGATGTACAAAATATTAGTATGCTTGAGTTTGAGTAACACTTGAAGTGTAAGGGCTCCTGATACGATCGAGTTATTTAAACTGAAGGTAAAGAGAGCTTCAAACCTAAGACTCAATGACTAAAAGTCGACCACCTTAACCACTGATCTACCGTTTCAACTGATAAATATAAGGTTAAATATCATATGATCTACTATTATTCCTACTTGTTGACACACAAATATTGACTTTAAGTTTAAACTAAAAAGATTTATTAAAAAAACATGATAGATAGGAGAGCAGACCATTAATCAGTCAACCATCACGTGTTTAAAATTTGATCGATTTCTGATTAGTCCGATGCACCAAAATGTTTCTAGTACCAACAGAAAAATAAACCATCACACACAAGATATTAGAATAAGCACAAACGCCTAGTAAATGAAGGTAATTTGTGAAATGGTCAAAACAAGTGATAACTTACAACAAACCGATGTACCCTTGATTCAGGAAGTTGTTGAAGCCACGGTGCACATAATTTTGATTTCAACCCCATATTATCACCCTCAGGATCTGATGTCATGGGACTTCTTAACGGGTTTGGTAAGATAAGAGGTACCCATGACGCCGGAAGAACCGTCTGTTCTGCTGAAGTGATGGAGGTAGGAGAATGAAGACCACCACGACGAGCACCTCGACCTCTCCGGCCACCTCTGCGTGCCCTGACACCTCTACGGGATGGTGTCTCAGATTGACGTGCGGCTAAAGTAAGAGATGCAGCAACTGGGATTGGTCGGCGAGGTACTGGTTTCATGTCAATCACACAAGTATCTGTATCAAAAGATGTTTTCAAGAATAATAAATAGAAAATTCGAAAAATCACAATAAACGTCGGTTGACACAGGACCATTGAAACAATAATCATGTACAAAAAACAGTGTATTGGTGAGACTTTAATAAATGAAGTTTTCGTTAAACAAGTATTAGCCAGATAAAGTGAAAACTACAGAATAGTTGCTTATCTTAATCGCCGACTCTGATGATCAACAATTTGCAAACGGTTAGAACTAGTGTGGTGCGGTCTACTTATATCCATATAAGTAGTATATGGTGTTGGTCAGACATAGAATGTATTTTGGCAGAAGACCGATGAGGAAAGAACTGAAACGAAGCGCAATCGGTAGGAAAAGGCACGAACAATGGAATTACAGAAGAAACAGTGAAGATCGAGACTATTGTTTGTTAATTTGCAAATTGACTGTCCATTGTATGGTTTTCATAATTTACTGAGATAGTTTGTAATTTTTGCTTAAATACATTCGATCGTCCTCAGTCGTGTTCTGTTCACTACACTAGTATCAGTTTAATTATGTTTATGGTTTTGGGGACCATGGTCAAGATCCTAGCGAGACAACAGATGAACATTAAACACAATAATCTTTACTTTGTGGTAATTTAATAACTACCCTGTTTTTCCCACGCATCCGATCGGTGACCTAAGAATAGAGGCCAGTAATGACTGATGTTCTAATATATGTGACTGTTTTGGCGTTAAAACGCTTTTATAAAATAAATTAATAAAGAGGCGGACCGTACTCACACCGAAAATATTGGAAAAAAGAACACACCCACTTCACATAATTAAACAATTAAAAGGCAGGGAGCTATAAAATCACACATGATAAACATTATTAGTAGTTAAATGTGAAACTTACCCTTCAAATGAACAGCCAATTCGTCGATAGCAGCGATCACTGTCTCGTCTACAGTTGATGGTTTCTTTTTAGTCTGCTTTAATAACGCTTTTAGTTCACGTTTATTGACTTTTCTTTGAGTATGCGATGTACTGTTGTAATCCACTGTGACTAAAACATACGCGCACAAATACAAATTTAAGAACTGAGACTTTTAGAGTAACCAACCATAAAAAGTAAAACGAATGAAGAAGCATGAAACATCCTCATCATACAAAATACAAACTATAACAATAGCGTAACTCTTTTTTTTGCTTTGGTTTAGTTGGAGATAATATAATCTAGCTAGTTAATGAGATGTTCTTACTTCATTTTAAAATTACATGTTGATTTAATGAGGCGAGTAGTGTGAAAGTATAACTTCAGAGATCGTTTACGCTTTTTTATTACGTAATTAGTAAGATCTCAAACTGTTGTATTTTCAATGTGTCTACCTTTAGGGCTTCCATTTAACGCATAAATTGTTGTCATGTTCTATTGTTCCAGATTTCTCATTAATTACTTTCCCATTACTGCCCCCAAATACGGCCGAGAGTCGGGAGAGTCCGGTCTCACTCTCCAAATGCTCTTACATGGCCACGCGTATATAGCCTCTTCCAAGGAAGTCCTACTCACTGCCTTCTCGTGGTATTACTGTTGTTTACGAAATTCAGAGGACGAAAAGCGAATGTCCAACGCTTTAACCGGGTTGGTGGACACGGAGGGTCCACCTAGAGGAGTTGGAAAACCTTGATTTCAAACCATAAGTGCACATGGACTCCAGTATCCTGAGGGAACAAATGGCGTACGAACCAATTGTTGGTCACCGGCTACCATGAAACTGCATCTCCTCACGATGCTCCAATGCCTTGTGGATCAGACCTTAAGGTCAAAGGCTCGGGGTGTGGCCCCCTAAGGAAACCACCTGTTTCAGATTTGTGAGGCGCACATATATCTGGTGCTTCGTTGTACCAATATGTATGTGTTTAAATAAATAAATAAATTACTGCGAATTTGTATTCATAACTGAGTTATGTACACATAATTTTTTAATTGTGTTGCAATATAGTCAGACGTTGAAAGTATATTAGTATATGAATTTTGAGTTGTGATCGAACACAAGGTTATGGCGAAATAATCTGCCTTCTATCTTCGTCTTTTAACTGGACACTGAGGTTAAAAGGAGCTCGAGAAAAACAATAAGCGTTAATGTCTCAATTGTAAGTTATTGGTTACTATGTCACTTGGTAAATCGGTAACTGGTCCTAGTGGTAATGCAAAAGAACTAGTCAATAGTAAGACTAGAAAATATAACTGTTACTGTAATAACGACCCGATAACACGGGCCCCAATACAATCCAAGTATATAGCCCTTTTTCGCCGTTGGATCATGTATGTCATAAGATTTATAACTTTTCGCGTCAAACGTGCTTATAATTTCAGACTAAATAATATACCTTAGGAGAATATAGCTCAACGATTCTATAGGCCATCATCATAAATTACGGTTTTTAACAGATAGAGAAACCTGGACTTACCCTTGTCTGGTTGACGGGGTTCAACAAAGACTGAATTATGTGATCCGCTGAGATCTTTGGTAGATAAAGGTTCACGAGTAGCTAATGATCAAAATAAAATAAATTGTGAGGAAACATAATGCTTACAGTCATTTACTATTCATTAACATGAGAAATAATTTCAAATTTAAAATGAAATGAAATTTTTTTAGTTTTAAAAACTTGATCTTTTGGTAGGACGGTAACAAACAAATAAGAACACATGAAAAGTTTCGATAACAAATAGTAACCGATTTGTTGATGACTTGGAATAAAATCAAAACATTCAAATAGAACACTTACCAATGAGCAAGTAAATCAGTAGTATAGGTCAGTGGACTATCTAATTTGTCTTTACATCACCCTAACTAGACGACCACAACTGAAGACCGGAAACCTATGAAGAGTTGAATCTTTTTAGTGTAGGACTCTTTAGCAAGGTGCGTATCTAATAGTTGCCTAGAGGAATTCAGTCCGTAATTTAAACCACGAACTGAGTAATCTCCAAGTAAAAATTCTGTACTACTGACAGTGATCATATGCTCATCAGTGATAAAACGAAACTTCCAGTACCAATGAGAATTAGTCACTGACCAATGCAGTCTAAACATGTTGAACAGATAGAAAAGTATTACCGATGACAAGAGGTTACTCTTTTTATTCATGTACTCGGGGGCCTTGAGTCACAGTTCAGTTGTGTGATACCATTGGATATGGGTAGATAATTGAAAACTTGGAAAATGAGGGCCATTCTCTAGTAGATTATTGTATAAGCTGATATGGTATATTTAACAAATAGTTTACTGTAATTTTTATACTGCTCTAGTTGTAAACGATAATTTGAATCACTGACTGTTATTGCCTTTCATCGTTCATGAATCACACTTGATTAATTTTACTTATTTATTTAAACACAGAAATATTAGTACCAAGGGGTATCGAATACATATGGGCCACACAAGTCACTTGATTTGTGTGTGGGCTGTGATACTGCCCGGATGCCCAAACCGAAGCAGGTAGTTTCCTTAGGAGGCCACACCCGGAGCCTCCGATCCAAAGGTCTGATCCACGAGGCGATGGAGCAACGTCAGGAGAGGTAGTCCCATGGTAACAGGTGACCGACAGTTAGTTCATATGCCATTTGTTCCCTCAGTTTGCTGGAACCCATGTACACCATTGGTTTGGAATGAGGGTTTTCCAACTCCCCAAGATGGACCCTCCGTGTCCACAAACCCGTTTATAGCGCCGGACATTCGCTTCTCGTCCTCTCATTTCCGTAAACAACACTCCTGGCGCCAGAAGGCAGTGAGTAGTACTTTCGTTGGAGTGGCTGTATACACGTGGTCATGTGAGAGGATTAGGAGAGGGAGAGTAGACTCTCTCCAACCTCGGCCGTACCAGGGCATTTGAGGGTCACCTAATTAACTATTTAACTGTTTTGTTATTTTAGTACCACAACTCTCAGTTTAGTGATGCTTTGTGATCTTTAAATTGATGCATCTAACCATGTGTTTCCGAGTCTTGTTAAAAGATAAGCCAGGAGGTTGATGATAAAAAGAAACAGCATGGAAAAATAGGTGTTCGTATATCCAATAGTTGCTCGGTGGTCATTAGTAATAATAATCGAGTAAAGAGGATTTGCTGCTTGAAATGATTTAGGTGAAACGAGGTTCAGACCTGAGACTTACCTGTTATAAGCGTATACCACAAGACCTAAATGTCGTGGGGCTGTAACCTTGGTGAGTTATATAACACGGATGAAATAAATAACCATAGCTTTCTGTTTTTCAACAATTCTATAGTAGAACCAGTCCGTGATGTTAGTTACAAAGTATGAAAATTGTTAACTACAATAAGTGATAAGAGACTCATTACTAGGCTAGTCACATCAGCTGTTAAATTTTACATTACGCATGCTAGTATGAGACGACTAGCGGAAGTGAACAGTAAAAACAATAAACACTGAAGAGACAATATAAAGAAAGAATATTAGAAAAGAATAAAATACTATGAAAATTGATAAACTACTTACATTCATCATCATAAGGAAGTTCATGTTCACTACTAAGTCCCATTGGAAGCGAGCCTTCACGATCCCTTGACTCATTACTATAGTCATCTGCAAAATTCTTGAATACGTTTTGATCAAGATCTCCGTTATGACCCTTTTTGTCTAGTCCACGACGACCGCGGCTTTCCATTTGTGACAAGTTATCATCTCCACCAGAACTATTACGAAGACTACGGCTATGAACTGATTCACTGGAAGTATCATCTGGTGTTTTTGAAAGACCATGAGATGACTTAGATCCTGTATCCGGTGACCCACATTCAGGATTTAATTGAGAATCACCATAGTAAGACTTCAAACTGCCTTTCAAACCATAACGGCCAGAAGGTTTTGAAGTCTTTTGCTTTCCTCTACGTTTCATATCCTCGGGTAAAGTGGACACATTCAAGTCGTCTGACTTAACTGCTCAGAAGAAATTAAGATCTTGACCGAGTCACTTTTGAGCTAAAATATAGGTAAAAATAATAATAGTGGTATTAGTGACATAAATATTCAGGATTAACAAAAACAGGTTACGAAAACGTCAAAGTCGGACTTCTTGGTAGAGCTAACCGGTAATGATGGACACGAAGCTCGACTTCTTGCCAAAATATGGACAATCCAAAGCCAAGCTATGTAAGACTTTCACATCATGAGACATTCATAAAAACGAAATACAAAAAGACTTTGATGGGATAGCTTTAGTTACCCTTAAAAATAAATATTTAGCATACTTGAATCAATCAGTTTAGTCGACATGCACGTAACCACACCATTTCACAGGAAGCAGAAACTGATGTCTGATTGCTAAGAAAAAACTTTTGAAAAAATATGATTAATTTTATCAGATCACAAAATATTGCTTGATGTTCTCATATCATCTTGGAATACTAAACCTAGAAATAGTATAGTTTTAACGAGGATGAAAGGTGAGTCGGCCAAACTGTATCAATCAAATCCTAGGAAAATTGCATAACTCTCAGGATGTACCCTTGATTATTGAAAATCTATAACACAATACATCACTCCAAATCTTGTTATAATGTAGGTAAATATGAAAACTACAATACAGAGGATTACGGATGTTTAATCATCAGTCCTTTTTGAAAACCAATAGCATGCTGTGAAAACGTTGTGATAAGGTATATAGTTTTGTTTAGGAGGGAAGGTTAGCTAGGTGCTGAGAGATGTACTGATTGAGACATGGAATATCTTCAGTGCCACAAACCCCATTCCCATTTATTGTAATAAGTAATACTGGGTAGAGTACAGTTAGGTTGAAGTTGCTGTAGGTTCAGCAAGACGAAACATAACACATACACAAAGGCATTTCATGTAACTAACACAAGGCTATTACTTATCATAAGTTATCAGCTAGTTATAAATTAAGGTTTACAGATCTAATGAGATACACCTCGCAATGAGAAGCACAATTATATCAACACTCGAAGCTGAGAATTTAACTTTTTAGGCCTAATCGTTTACTTTTATTGTTTAGTATAAATTCATTGTTCCACCGGACGGATGTTCCCTAATTATAACTGATAAACGACCTATGCAATATACTACTACCAAAATATTTCATTTCTATTTGACTGATCGAGACTGTTAGGTGATATACTCCACTGAGCGAGTCGAAAACCTAACGCAACAAGAGACCCATGATAGTAGCCCTCGTCATTTCCAATAACTAAAACCTAGCTATTAATAGTCTGGAAGATATCAGGCATACAAAGTCTGCTGAAATTCCGACTGATGATGCAATGTGAGATACGAGGGTATCTTATGAAAATTTCGATGCCGCTCAATGTTTTTCAGTAGCTGATCTAGTAGTGAGTGTTCATTAGAAACGTACTGAGTAACTAAAACGAAGAATACTCGCAGTTAGGATCCGTTTACTGGTAACATCAGATAACTCCTCTCAAAAATCTTAGGATCAAGATAGAAGCCATGAGATCATTGTTTCAGACAACAATACACAGTTCAAATAAACTATGTTCCAGCATTTCCGAGAAAATTACACGGTTAGATATGTCTGTTTCCCACTGTATCAATCCTAGTCGAGTGGATGGGTAGAAATCCTGGTGGTTAATTTTAAGCGAAGCCGGAATGGTGACAAATAGTTACATTTTGAGTATAAACCACTTTAGGCCGATTCGCCCGATGTAGTTTCACATGCAGAAGGCCTCGTGACTCGGAAGCAGTGTATAGAATTGGACCCTCAAGTCCTACCAAAACAGGTCTCTATTAATCCCATTTACTATGCTTACACCGCGATAAGAAATATATGCTATAGACTATCAACATTATCTGTTGGTATCAGATAGTCGGTTAACAATGGTGGAAGGTGTGTGAGGTCCAGGTGGAGGAACATATGTAAACCAAACAAAGAAAACCAATGTCAAACCCGACATACAAACGGAGTGATTCCGGATCAGCCTGCTAACTGTCCTTTATTTTGAGTCAAACACTAATCCTACAGTCAAACAAACAGAAAACAGATCTCATCACGGAGATAGACGGACAGGAAACTCCATCTAGTAAAAATTGCATATCAACTAATGAAATCAAGATACGAATAACTCAAGAATGGAAAATGTTAAGAAACCCAACATTACTCTTGGTGTTTATTAACAGTAAAATTTGGATCCGCTGGAATCATATTCTTTAAAACACTTTTGGGCCGAATAAACTATACAGACAACCAATAAATTGATAGAACTGCCGGATATATTTGTCCGTCAGTCGGTCAACTACAACGTAGGAGCAGACACATATATGCATTAGCCCTCAAATGCCCTGGTACGGCCGAGGTTGGAGAGAGTCTACTCTCCCTCTCCTAATCCTCTCACATGACCACGTGTATACAGCCACTCCAACGAAAGTACTACTCACTGCCTTCTGGCGCCAGGAGTGTTGTTTACGGAAATGAGAGGACGAGAAGCGAATGTCCGGCGCTATAAACGGGTTTGTGGACACGGAGGGTCCATCTTGGGGAGTTGGAAAACCCTCATTCCAAACCAATGGTGTACATGGGTTCCAGCAAACTGAGGGAACAAATGGCATATGAACTAACTGTCGGTCACCTGTTACCATGGGACTACCTCTCCTGACGTTGCTCCATCGCCTCGTGGATCAGACCTTTGGATCGGAGGCTCCGGGTGTGGCCTCCTAAGGAAACTACCTGCTTCGGTTTGGGCATCCGGGCAGTATCACAGCCCACACACAAATCAAGTGACTTGTGTGGCCCATATGTATTCGATACCCCTTAGTACCAATATTAGTGTTCAAATAATAATGATAATAATAATACATATATGCATCGGTCCAAGTCGCCAAACCTCATTAGCACAAAAAGATCAACAACAAATTCACAGAAGCAGTTACTTCAATGGTAGTAATATATAAAAAAGATTTTGTATAAAGATATAATACAGGAAGAAAGAATTAGTTCTTAGAAAGAAAGGTATAAAGCAATTTCAATCTCAAGGTTTAAGGGAAGATAAAGAGTGTATACACAAACACCATTGTGATCGATTCTGAGCCATGTCAACCACAGTCTTTAACCATTAGTTACGATAGTCATGCGGACCCCAACCAAGTAGTCTGCATCTACTAACATAGCTCAGACTAAAAGTTAGTGACTTCAAGCTCTGATGTCACGTTTAGGCTTGGCCACCCCTAACTTTCAACCATCCCCAACACTAGACAGCATTGCGCGTTGTGGTAATCGGTGTTCAGGCGTACGCAACACGTGGCCCAACCATCTCAATCGATGAAGATTAATGACCTCATCAACTGATTTACCATCGTTTTCTAATACCCTGCGTCTAAATTCACTATTACTTACCCGGGAATCCCAGCTGATACAACCAATATTTCTAAAACATCTGTGGTCAAATACTAGTAGTTTATGAGTATCTTCTACTCTTAATGGTCACGTTTCGCAGCCGTGAAGTAGAACAAAACGAATTACTGCGCAGTATACTCACCCCTTAATTGATAGACGGATATCTCATCTTCGTCATAGGTGACATAAGTCTGAAAAAGCCAAACGAGCTTTCTGAATCCGTGCAGAGATGTCGTCAGACACCAACCCATTAGGGCTAATCAGACTTCCAAGATAAGTGGAGTTGTTGACGCAGGTCAGTCCTGAAGCAACAAATTGCATTTAGAGAGGAAGGAACGTGTCCAAAACATCCTGGCATCGTTGTTCAGTGCTACCAAAAGACACTGCATTTTGTCAGCGTCTTCACCAAACAGGACTATGTCATTTGCGTATTCTAACTCAATAAGTGGACCCCATGGAGAGAGATCAATTACTGAAAACTCGGTCGACGTGAACGTTATTTTTATCAGTGGGTCTATGATGAAATTACACAAAAATGAAGATAGTGGACAGCCTTGATGGACACCAATTGAGGTTGCAAAATCAGATGACAGTCCGCCATAAGCTCTCACTCGACTGGTAGTGTTCGAGTAAAGAGCCTTCACAAGGTTCATGTACTTCTGAGGTACACCTCTCAATGACAGACACTACCAAAGGACTTCTTGGTCTACCGAGTTAAATGCTGTTTTGAAGTCAAGAAAAACTCAGTGGCTGAGTGACCAAGTCAAATTTATGTACCCAGATTTGAGCGATGTATATCTGTAACGACCAGTGACACTATCCAGTTGCCAGGACTAAACTACTTCCAAATATTATGATAGATATCCAAGTGTCGAGTACCTAGTTATTGATTTCCACAAACAGTATGTATGTCTACATTTTTCCTACATGATTTTATGAACAGCGAATTGATGGTACAATCTAGATATACGAATAGTCCCAGTGCAGCCATGACCACACCCCCATTATTTCAAACACCTAGAGATAATTCACTGTTCCCTATAAATAAATTTTAACATACAATGCTCATTGGTTAAAGCCTTTAAAGAAATACTCACTCAATGCGTAGAAATCAAGACCCTGATGAACGAGTAGCCAAGTAAACTACCCAATTATCTGACGTTTAAAAAAAATACATTTCAGAAATAAAAACCGCCTGAAATCTCAGTATTACGGAGAATAAAACCAGCCGAAAGTTTATCAGTCAAGGTTGCCATACCAAAACAGCATAGCAAGACAAACACCAGGAGAACAGTCAAGAAACTTGTTAAAGTCAATGCATAAAGATGCTTGGAGAGGAATGATTGAAACTGCATAAGAGTTGTAATAACTATGGAACTATTCCTCTAAGAGGTGAATACATCTGTATTAAAGGGCCAATTCTAACTCATTTCAGACCTCTGGCACAAAAAAACGTAATTCTGAAGTCACAACTGCAAGAACACCATTACGTTACGTTGTGGGGGTCAAAATCGAATAGATGAACAGTGAATTTGTAGCCTGATACTTGACAGCATCTAGTTATTCACATTTCGGACAACTGGTTATTGTCAAATTCAAGAGATCCCATTCAATTTGCCTTTTCAGATCCAGGACTTTAACTATTTAGAGAACAATATTAGAGGTTACTGTATTGAACTTCTGGTAAATACTGACTTAACAACACATATTGTCCAAGGTTGATGAGGTGAAGAATTACGACCTAGACTAAAACCTGCACACTCACCCTACCAAACGCTCTTCAACTACTTAATGATGAGCTTAATACTAGACACAATGTGTAAAAATTAACTCTTATCAGATAGGAATAGTCACCCTGAAAAACGTCATCGAATATTAACATCACAAGCATTAGAATCTAGCCAAATGGTGCACATGGTATTAAAACCAACTACTAAATACGTTTAACTTATTTGGGAGGAATAATATATAGAATACTGAATGATTAAGCAGCTCTTAATCGTTGACATATTATATGGCTGAACTTAGTTAGAATGTCATTCACACTTGGTGAGTTGAAACAGAACAAAAAAGACTTACTCGCTAGTATTACAAGGACGATTTAGATAACAAAACTCGCGGGATCTCCTTACTAATGAGTAGAAAAACCGACCCCGAAAACATACGACAAAAACGAAAGCGCGACCGTATTGAGCGCCAAAGATTCACGACGGATAGTTCAAACAGTCTCGAAAATAATTACAGCTCTCAAGACGGGTAACACTATGGTTATATGAAATCCATGTACAGATATTTTTCAGTTCCGCCTTTTTTTTCAAAAAACAGATTTTTAGAACTGAAAACCGCTTTCTGGTAAATGTAGTTTCGAGTTTTGTAAATCTGAACCTAAATTGTTGTTTTAACATCACTTCGGTTTCGGTTCTGAAAGGACAGGAGTCTGAGTGACCTGTGTTGGTCATGGCGATGAGGGTTCTCAGTCGATCCTGTGTGGACAGTTAACACGAACTTGTTTTGTAACCAGTTTTTGTTATTATTCGCATTTTCTATTGAGGGGTTTTTATTGACTGGTACTATATCGAGCCCTCATTGGCTATTCTAGCTTCTGAGAGGACAAGTGTATTCCTTCTTCTCAAGCCATGTTTTGACCTCGTTGATTATCCGCTTATTAACCCTGACTGTTTTTATATTGTGTGTGTGAACCTCTCACCCTACTTATTACGTGTCTGTTGCTTGTTTTTGTCTGACTATAAATAATGAGTCACGTTTAAATAAATTGAGTTGGCCCACTTACCTTCTCCACCGGGCGTCATTTTATTTGGTGTCGCTTCGCTATCATCGAAATAATTTGGAGTCATAATTCCTATCGTAAGAACTTATGTTCTCTAATACAACTAATGTTCATTCATCACATTCGTACTCAACATTAGTCGTTTTCCCCTTTTCAAAGCCAATCTAAACCGAACTTCAGCCGTTTTTTGTTCGTTGATCCTTTCTTTAATGTCCATTCATTCATGAAATATTAGATATCGCATTATAAGCCGATTAGTAACGAATATGTACATGTTATCTATTTGTATGACTGCATATAGTATCATTTTTCTGCTCAGGAGCATTACCTGACTACTGCAATTATTAGTCTACTCCCATCTCCCTGTATGTCGGCTGATAGATTTTAGAGCTAGTCTCTTGAAAATACTTTCTTAGTTGTCACATCTAAGTCAGTTTCACCCACCCGTCATGAACAATAATATGCACTGGTATTTTTATCATTCCATAGTACGGTTTCGTAACAAACAAGGCCGAGCACATCTCCCTCAAACGTTATAAACCACTCCAGGCTTCACTATCAAACAAGAATGCGACTCCGCATGTTTTGTCTCTGTCATCATTATTCTGTTCCTCTGGTCATTATTTTATATACGTTTACCAATAACTCGGTGCATCCGGTTATAACGTGAACGACAACCTACACCGACTTCGCATTTAATGATTATTATCAATTACACTACAGCAGTGAATATCATCGATCAAAGTATTTATCTTTTAACGGCTTGATTGGTTTTTTCCGGGCTCTTTGTTTATATAAGTAATACATTCTCACATAGAACACTAACCTCTTACGTGACGCCGAAGCCTATATGGCATAGCTCACACGCATACATGAATAAACAAGAGAAAATCCCTTTAGTCCACCCTCGTGTGGAGCTCTCGCGTGGGACTAAATTGTAAAGTTAACAACAAAAGGAAATTCATATATGCATTCTAGTTGTCAGACAAAGCTCTTTGATATCTTCTTTTTCTTCTACCACCTGTTGATTGGAGAACGAAGACTTCTGGATTCCAGCAGAAGCACAGGATATAGTGAAATATATTGGCACAGCCTCGTGATTTCAACTTTACAGATGATTAAGCCGTCTTATTCCATAGACAGAAACAAGTACAGAGGAGTATAGCTGGTTTATCACTGACGTCTACAGCAGTAAGCCTTAATATTGAAAAGGAACAAGTAAAATCCTGTGGCATAAAGCAGAAATCTTCATATAAACTGTAATTTATGGAGATCTGAAGGCGACACATACCTAAGCAACATTCATAATGAAGGAGGACCAGATGCATATGCCAGGGAGCGAACTGACCATGCAAAAGCAACGTTTCGACTGAAAAGCATATGCAAATCAACACGTCACCCAAAACCGAAGTCAAAATTTCGAACACTAGCGTTGTTACAGTTTTGTGACACGGATCTGAAACTTGGAGGAATACTACTGTAGTAACCCAAAACGTTCAGATATTTGTAATTAACTTTTCACTGAAGACACCCTAGATCCACTAGTCAAAGACCAACAACAAAAATCTGGTCTAGCAGACAAATAACTAGTAATTCGTTGAGTAGGAAACTAGAAAACAACTCTACTGATAGATGAGGCACATTTAAGAACCCACTAAACAGGGTCACACGACAAAGCAATGTCTGTAATCTATACAGTTAAAGAAAAAGAGGTAAAACATGGAAAAGTGGCCCCAGTAATTCAATAGAAATATCAAGGCTATTAATAATATCCAGCAAAAAGAGTAGAGGAGAGGCTACAGTGCTTGTTACTGCAATGTTGATTACTGAACTTATTCATGTTGCTAGAAGAATTGTCCCAAACTGGTAATCCTGACTAACTGTAACGTGACAGTTTAACCTCTATTACCTTAAGTTGAAGTCACTGGTACCTATGTTTTTCAAGAAAAGAAGGGTTATCCCTCGGATTCTTTAGAACTTCACACCTCGAATTTTGCAATAAGATAACGCATGGAGCGGCAGTTACATGGCTTATTCTACTTTTGATCATTGTAAGACCCATTCAAAGGTTTTATGTGTGAGAATCTGAGAACCATACAGTAAATACTTCATTTGTGAAATGTCAATCAATCGTCTCAGGCTTCATTGTTCTTTCGTTTCCACACAAATCATTCTCTGTGTAAGATCCATTTTAAACGTTTTGTGTAAGAAAATCCCTCCAGGCATACATTTGCAACTTGTTCTTATTGGTTTCTTTAGTTGTACATGTTTTAGTCCTTTTGATGCTATTTGAGATGGTAATATGTTATTTCATTATAGTTTTCTCATTTTTCTCTTTCGCCTTCACTGTGTGTTCTATGTTTTTTCCGGTGCTGTATTTATGTTGTCTTAGTTGATACTTGATCTTGGCGGCAGCCATATAGATTGTGTTGCTTGAGCTGACTGGGATTGATTATGAATTGAAGCATTTTCCCAAAATTGGAAACGCTTTGTGTTGTTAAGCAACAAACTACTATCTTTTGAACGGATTCTTACGTGATCTATTCAGAAAGTATAGAATAACACTTAACTTTTGGCGCGCTCGGTAAATTTCATACATTCCTTATCAGTTTGTCGATTTATTGTAATTTAGATCGATTATTGAGGGAACAGTTATTGGTTAAATAACTGAGAGGTAATAATTGTTTAGGTAATAATGTGCATTTGTATTTGTAATGAAATTAAGAACCGCTAGGTTCCCAATCCCCTTGTTTTTATTTCAACTGGGCAATAACATGTGCTTAAACTACCCAGACAGTTATTCTTCAGCCAATCCCTTGTTTGGATTTTACAATCATAGCATCGCAAACAATTTGAGGTCTTCTGGTTTTCGACTCCTATTATATCAGTAAGTTGTACCGAAAACCCTAACTGAAGTCTTTCTTAAGAGGGACTAGCGTAACAAAAATGTACTGTTACTACCAGGAAGAACCAATTAATGCAATTCACGACCAGAAAAAGTCTGAAACATAGATTTTCGGTTTTTCGCTCCTCTCTTTTACGCCAGCGTTCCAGGCCTATTCGAGCGGGGATGCACATATCGACCAGTATAGCCAAATCGTAGTAATTCGATAGCGACGGTAGCATTGTATTAATCTACAGAGAAGTATGAAGTTTCCAGGAGACACAACATAAATGGACATTTTTATGACCTAGTTTGTATAAAAAATTTCGTCTTCAAACCTGAGTTGAATCAAAATGTAAAATATCAATTTCAAGACATTACGAGCCACAAAATTCACTACTTGTTGATGGAAATAGGCATTTTAAAAATCATTGTCCGTATATTTATTTACGAGAGTTAGTTCAGGCCGAAATTTTATAGCTTGGACAATCAACATTTTCATTCAGGATGATGTTAAGTAAAATATAACTAACAAAGTTTATCGGACCTAGCACTATAAAATGAAAGAATAAAAACCCAAAACTGGGGACGAACTAGTGATAGTGACGTCAACTGAATCAAAAGATAAACACATCACACATGACCACAAGTTAAGCTGTTCTTCATGAAAAGAGAGATAAAATGCTTTCCAACCAGCTCCAACGCAGCCTACGTCTGTGACGATTAGCTATTCCTTTCTCCTCGTCGCTTCGAAGCTTCCCAAATATAAACAGCCATACTGCTAGGTATTTGAACTGATTTATTGAAACTTAGAGGACTGAGATTGTTTAGAACTACGCCTTTATCCTTTTCTGAATACTTCTGCAGAATTATGGTCTAATTCGTCATTAGTACTACTTTAATAATAAACCTAATCCTAAATTTCAGATTTGCCATGATATGACTACCTAATCCATAAGACCCTACTTTGAAGTCGCATCATTGTCTACACTGACTCATGATATTGTAACAACCACCAATACATGATGGAGAACACATTTAGGCTGGAAATAGAACAATATATTTCATATGGATAAAAGTGATAAGACAAAAAACAAGAATGGCCACGCCTGCAAGGCTGAGCCATGCCGCTCGATGAACTGAATTGATTGAGTTCTTTTTTTCTGCCTTCTCCATCGTTGGGTTTTTCCCCGCATTGAATGCTGAATAACTATTTCCCAAGTTGTTTCATGTTCAACTTTGAGGATTATGTGATTAGGGAACAGTGCCACCACACTTCCGCGTTTTAGCATATGGCGTTTTCTCTGAACACCACTGTTCATAGGAGATAGTAACAGTTCGGACGGCGATGTGGTCACGTTTACTCCTAACAGCCTCAGTTTCGGTTTTGAAAGGGTAGGAGGCCAGGTGGACTGTGTTAGTCCTGTCAACAATGGTCTCTCATTTGATCCAACTTTCTTTTATAAGCGTTGACAAATGGAGCATCAATAACATGTTGAGGTGACGAATCTCACTCGTTGATGATTTGGTGGGGACGTCGATAATCAGCTGATGAGTAATTTGTCCTGGGCTCGTGAAATTTTCGGTAGTGTCCTCATAAGTTCTCTGTTTTGGAAGACAAAAAACCAAGGCATATCAGATACAAATTCATCACCAAGTAATTTAGAAACGTTTCGGGAGCGACAGGGCTAAAGGCCCTCGACCATAGGGTCTTAAAACCTTTGGCGGCTGGTGCTCGGGAGTGTGCAATAGTTTTTAAGTCATGACTAACAATGAATCATAGGCCATTGTACCTGTACAGCAGATAGCTCATTGTTACTCAGTGAGTATGTATGTGTACCTAGGTGATCAATATGCATCGCAATGCACTTAGAAGTATTTATCTGCAACCGCCAAATCGTAGACAATTCAGATGGTCTCTGTAGGTCGTTTTGAATCTCAGAACTATGATCTTCGTTTTTATCGCTCTGCATATTTTGACACCGTCAGCTTATAAAAAAACCGATGATGAGGGGAGACTGTAAGATCCAAACCTAGTTTCCAACCAGGTCAAAAATCAAACCGCACAATCAAAGAGCGAACAGTAAATATGGCAGCCGCCAGAAAAACAACAATTAAAACAAATTAAATACAGTTCAGTAAGAAACATAGAAACTCAATGAAAACGATAGGAAAACCGAGAAAATTAAACGTTACAGTCTCAATTGGCATCAAAAAAGTTAACAATATATACGAATAAAGAAACCATAAGGAAGAAATTGCATATGTATATATGGAGGGATTTTCGCCTTCAAAATGGATCTTACACCGGCCCGCAAAATCCCTCCATACCACACAAGATACTCTGATGTTTTTTGCCATGGTTCACCTCATAGTATAATCCTCACTAAAGGAATGAGTAGGACTTATTGCAGTACGCCTACCCGTCCTCCCTATGGAAGCCTTACTCATTAACCTCTTATTCGTTCGACTGGTTACTAACTTTATCTTCCGATCACTATTTGCTTCATAACCTTTGACCGTTCCTAAAGGCCACCTTCTATGGGTCGAAGTTCCTGCAACCATAATTACTTTATCTCTTTTCTTTGCTGCAGAAGTTGCGGAGTAGTTTACTCTTCGTTGAGAAATCTCATTAACGCGTTCGCAAGCCACAACCAGCTTAGACCCCCGGTCACAGTCATGTTCACCATCGACGTTAGCTGATGACCTTAATTGCTTACGTTTGTTCTCAAAGGTTCCTCCTGATGTTTTATACTCCCCTAATTGAAGCGCACTTTGGTCTCGAATCGATTTAAGCTTCTCGATTACTTGGCTTTCACTTGTACTCTTATTTGACGATCAACTACGAAGTCATTTAACCATGTAAACAAATAAATATCACTTAACCTATTTGACAGTCAGTTGTGGGGAACTTTATCAAAAGTCTTGCTGAAGTCAATGTGTCTCCATCTATAGGCAAATTTTGGTCTTTAGAGCCCACCAAATTTCACGGGCCACTATTAAATTTTTGAGGCCACAATAACCTACTCTAAAGTCACTCCGTTTTTTTAGAAATAATCCGGTTTTCAGCGAGACACTTAAAAACTTCCTTAAAATCCTTTCTAAGATTTTAACAGCCATCCCAGTTGGGCATACAGGTCGATATTTCACTCGTTTATGTCTCGTATCTGGTCTAAGGACTGGTTGTGCTACAGCATTCTTATAGTCTTTCAGTAATCACCCCTGAGTTACATCGGCAAAAGGGATTCGCAACAAAATTTGCTTGTTCCTCTGGTGACCTGGGATGCATTCCATCTGGTACAATGGGTTCGCCTATATCAAGTTCATATAGCAGACCAAGAACATCTATTCTCTTGATGGTAACAATGTCTGGTATATATGGGAGATTCTTATAAACTGAATGGAAGGGTGTCTCTACAGTATATACACTGCTAAAGTAATTCGAGAATACCTGAGCTTTACCATAACCGTCCTCCAATAATGATGAAGTTCTACTCTCTCATAACGCTGGAATATTTCTTACTCTCTTAGTCCTTTACTTTATGCACGAGCATAGGAGTCTAGAGTATTCTTTAAATTCCTTAACAAGGTCTTCGTACAAGATTCTAGACTTGCGTAAGGTCAAGGAATAAATATTTCGAGCTTGTCGATATTAGGAGTTTGTCTTATTAGTACTCAGTAACCTAAATCCCCCTCACATCCTTCCCCTCTAACGGAAAATTGTGAGGATCTCCTTAATGAGACACCATGGGGAGTTCCTGGGACTCTTCGGCGAAGTAAGTTTGATATGCTTATTTTTCAATGCTTACCAAGTTGTTTCGATCAGGAATTCTGATTGCATTGTCCAATCTACCGAGAATGCTGAGTTTATAGTTCCTTGTATATTTTCTTTCCGGATATTTGGTCTGGCTATGGATGACACTTCGATCTTGGCAACGGTTGGGAACTTAAAGACTAGAACAGCATGGTCACTTTTACCCAAGGGAGGCATGTAATGGAGGTTTGTGACGTCATCTATATAATAGGTCAATATGAGACTCAATAAAGGTGATTCGTAGTCCAAGCTGTACCTACTTGTTTCCTTCACGTGTTGCATTGACGCAAATACGATAATCATATCAACCAGTTTCTGATCGATAAAAATTTTTGGCAATTCAGTCCTCCAATTTATCCGGTCTACAGTAAGTTTATTAAAGTCTCTTAAGGATAAACACCGACCACTTGATGACTAAGCATTGAAGTCGCCTAGAAATACCCCATTCACCTCACAGCTTGGTTTGCGGCAAGCTCAACCAATTAGCAGCCTTTGTCCTTTGAATTTCAAAGGGTAAATAACTAATTTGCACGTCTCATGTTCACGGGATGTTATCAATAACAGGAAACATGATATTATTCCCAATAAATAGAGCTACTCCTCTTTTGAGATTTTGGATTCTGTCGGCTCTTACCAGCGTGAAACCTTCAAAAGCAAGTTCCCTACCGTCTACATACTGCATCAGTCAAGTTTCTGTGGCTGTGATTACGTTTAGCTCGGTGGATTCAGTCCATAAATTCAGGTCCGTCCGTTTGTTGAGCAAGTTGTGGGCGTTTCCGTAACAGATCTGAGGCCCTTTTCAATGGCTTCGTGTTGCACAAAAAGTGGCTTCACCATCATTCTCGGAGCCTCACTACTTGAGAATATACAATTTTAAGGTCCTTCTTGATGGTATCTAAGATTTAGTTCTTCTTCAGCTTCTCGTCTTTTCATACTGTCCATGAGCGGCTAGTCTTTATAGACGAAAGCTCTTGACCACTTCAGTTTATGTCCATTCTGTAGTAGTAAGTCCATTTCATTAGGAGATTTTAATACTACTTTAGGCAACCTGGATTGATTCTGTCTCAAGTTTGGCTAACAAGTCTGTACACGTTTAGCAAGATCAGTCTTCAATTTCTCAGCTACTGTTTGTGAGACTGGTTTTTCTTCCAAACTATTATGTCAACTGTTATTCTTGATTTGTACCCATTTCTCCACTTTCATTAGAGTGGCAATCACAGTCATGTTACACATACTGTGGGATCCTGGATGATTGTCGATGAGTTGGATGATCAGGTTGTCGTTTTTTCTGCTACACCCAAAAATTCAGACGAATACAAAAAGAACCAACGTACTCAAAAGTACAGGTGATAAATTGGTTTTAAAAAATGACATTCTTGGCGATTACTTTAACTGTAATAAATTCACTTGGAGCGAACGCACCAGTCTGAATGCCTGGTAAACGACCAAAATAATAAAATCAACTCAGTGAAGAAAAATACCACCGTTCTTTTTAAATAATGTGCTTGATTGTTTTATTATGACGAGTTTATGCATCACTGATAGATACTGAATAGAGGAAAACCGCAGTCCAAAGGGCGAAATTTATTGCTGCTCATTAAGAAATTGTTTGAGAAGACCTTATTATGCTCTGAACAGTCCATAGTGTTTCAAGTGGTCATTATAAACACGAAGTGTCACTCGATATACCAGCGATTACTGGCTGAAATCAGACGCCAACTAGTATGATAGTGAAATGGGAATGTCGGATTTCGTTACTGCTTTCAAAACTTACGACTTATGGTGGAGTCAAGCTCGGCTTTCCGTTTTCTTTTGTGCAAACGCCTAATTATATAGGGAGAGTTACCAACAACAAATTCACCATTGGACGCAATGAACATCCTCTCCTAATGTGGTTGAGGTATTTTTAGTCTTTTTTGGATCTCCGCCACATCACAGTGATATTGTTCCACGTCAGCTGGGAGCAAATATCACTGCTGTGGGTAAATGAATCACTTCACAGATTTAGTTTCGAGATGCCATAGGTCTTAAGCGACTGGTCGGTGTCCAAAAAATTATACAGGCTTATTCTACTCTGCATACACTCGACTTTCCAAATAAAAGTTCATTAGGGAGAGAATGTGAATGAGTTCATAACTGACGTTAAAAGCTACAGTCCTATATGTGTATGGTCATAGAAATGTCACTAAACCGCAGTCAGATCACCCATCAAAGTTAGGTCACTGTACGTTGTACAGTTTACCGCACACTTTTAAGGATAAAAATAACCAACGCAATTCAGCCGACTACACAGCATGGACTGGCATATGTTGAGAAGCATTTGACGTACACCGGCTATTCGTTGCGATGTATGCGTAACACGGCGTCCTCAGTGGTGATCTGATGCCGATGCGCGACTGACAGCCTTCAGTCCAGTAAAAGTTGTAAAATCCACAAAGATATCCGTTTTGGGTGTTTATTCACCTCTACAGATGACTTATATTATGAATGGACAGCGGATTGCACTACAGCTTCAATTTACTACTACTAGTATCAGTTTCATGAGATATCTCTTACAGACAGACAACTGAGCGGGTCATTAACTCGCTGTTGCGAATGTTTGGTTAGCCACTGAAAATCATGACGGCATTTTCGTATGAAATCAGAACTATTAAATTTACATGAACGGACCTCATAACAACAAATAATCCACTGTTTAGTCTTATAACGCCTTAAAATCAATATGTTCATTAGGTGACCAAAAATTGATACCGTTGGTTCTGAGAAATTAACCAGCTGAAGAAAGATCATTATTGTACGCAACTATGGTGATGTATCATTAAAAAGGGTTGGTTTTTTATTATACCAAATATAAATTATACTCAAGGAAAATACTTAAAGTCACTCAAATTGCCAGATAAGGACATGTTTAAGTCCCTTTTCTGTCTCATAATCCACAATTATAAGTGATCAGTGATTCCAAATATGGTTGTTATAAAACAAAGTGTGTATTAAGATTAATCGCGTCTTGAGGATATCATTGTGATCTGTAAACCTAGACATCAAATATATCGGAATTCCGTAATCGTGACAGCTGACAAATAAGAACAGGAGGCAAATATGGTCAGGAGTTTATTTTTGAGCCATAATGCATGTCACGCTATGGGAGTACAAAACATGGACGAAGATATATTTGATAGATTATCAATATATCGAAAAGTGACTGATCTAAACTGGCTAGTTATCGCAGGAGAAGTTGAAAAAGGCGTTCCCACTCGTGATCTGTTGAGGATGCATGCCCGAGCACCTTCAGACTGGTGAGTTCATTAAAACTAATGAGGTCAGCACCCAATGTCGAACATTACAGAGCTATTGATTTTGGGGATTTATTAACCGCCACACTATGAAATTGAAATATTAAAAATGAAAACAATATTCTGAGACTCAAAGCAAGAAAAAATCCAAGTTTTTATCCTTTCTTAACGAGAAACTGCATGAGCAAGTGGTAATCAATCCTAATAACACTTGACAATTTACGATATACAACCTTAAGTAGTGACCCTAAAAATCAAGGAACGATAATCCAAGGGTGTTGAAAAAGCTTTTAAAAACATGTCAAATGCTTAAACGATAATTTTGCATCCTTTCTTTTCTGACCCCTTTCTCTTCTCTTGACTTACGTGGAAATAGATGGTACTGTAGATAAGCGGGTTCTTTGATTTGGATATTCTGTTTCTCACATGGCATGTAGTTCGTTTTCTACTGAAGCTCTCTGGTAATTTAACTCTGAGATATGCAGCTTTCATAATGAAGTGAGCTTATTACCTCACAATGGATATACCAATGTCTATTGTCATTGAAAAGACTCCTTTCGGGTTGGGATTTACATTAAAAGACGAAGGTAAGTTTGACGGATATTTCTTTATAGTAAATTGAGAACGCAAAACAGTAAAGCTTAAATAAAAGGCCCTCACGACTTGAGTCATAAATCGGTTATTTTCTTTATTTCATTAGCGTGTGGATTTTATACCTCACTAAGTAGGTTCTTTCGAAAGTGCTTAGCAAGCGATAATAGTAGGTCTGACGAATAAATTCAGTTCGGTTAATATCTTATCCGGCTCGCATTTTTGTGCATTGGTTTTGAAAAGTGATTTTTGATCTATTTGTCAGGATTCCTGAACATTAAGTAGATATCTGTTCGAGCAACCTTGGTTCGGCCAGGTCTTTTTCCTACTATATTGCATTGGTTATTGACATCAAATTCACTGTTTACCAGATTCCACTTTACACTAGCCGACCGGTTTTCATCAGAAGGGTCTATTAAACTCTTCAAATTAATTCCGTCTTTTCAGCGGCGGTTGTTAAGCTCTTTAGCTTCCTAATTGCTAATCATACTATCATATTTAATGAAAGAATCAGTGTATCATTCGGAATCACTATTTTCCTTTGTTGAGTTATCGGGTCTAAACTTCAAGTAAAGGTATACTTGTTGTTTGAATTCCTGGCCACGTATTACCTCGGTTAGTAGTTCAGAATCACCGCTTTCATTTAATCTGTGATGATTCATGTTCTTTACTCCAACTAAGGTAAGTGGGACGGGATTTGGACATTCGGTTGCTAAAAGGCGACTGGTCAAGTCATTTTACCAAAGTTAACATACGTTTCTCTTTGTACCCATTCCACAAGGCTAGCGGTATAAATATATTTTGTTTAAACGTTCGTAGAAATCCTTTTCCATGTTCAGGTTATTAGGCTCCTAAATAAGTATATATGACTGATAAAATTAACTGATGCGCAAACCTGTAATGATCTGCTTACAGTTGTGGTAACCACCGAAAACAATTTAATGAGGGTCGATTTGTGTGGAAATGTCATCCCCGTATGATACAAACAAGGGTTTCCTAAGAAAACTTAAGTGTTCACTTCTACACACTGAGCAGCCGCGAGGAACAAAAGCAAATCATATTATTGCTGAAACCCTTCGAATTATAAAGAAAACATCGTTCTTCAGGTATTGTTAAATCGATAGTGTACTAGCCTATAATAACAGACAAGTAATCTTGTTTTTATTGCCTAGTAGGTTATTTATTCCTAAGCAACACTTGCACAAAATTTTGTTGATGCGTTCCAAACATCACAATTGTCTGAGAATATTAATTAAAGTACGTGAATTCTCATTTACTCATTGTAGTAAATACAGGTTATTTCACTAGAATTCGCACTATAATCGCCACCAGCTGTTTTAGAAGTCAAGTATGATAGCTTAGAGTGTGACTATGGTGCTGAAGCATTGATTCTTTATCTTTCTCTAGACTTCAAGTTCCACTATTCCTTCATACCTGTTTTTTCATTAAGTCTCAGTGTTTAGTCTTTGTTACTGTCAATGGTACTACGACTATCTAGGTCTCGTCGCCACTCGTTACTCTTATTTCATCTCGTCGTTTTGATATTGTACACAGACTTGGGCTGGTGCACATTTGTTCCAGGCTCTGCTTTTTTTTAGGAAGTACCATGAACAGCCTTTGTCTAAACTAAAAAATATGATTCTCTTTACTGTTATCTACTATCGCGTTATCTATTACGAGACCCTCTAATTTTAAAACCATTGAAAAATCTACACTATAAAGTAAAGTCACTTCTAAATTATTGTTAAATTGTTCTAAGTGCTATACAGCAGTTTGAATCTCTCAACCACACACATTTTTCGTAGTTTGTACCCACTTGCATCTTGACAGTTGATAGAATTGATGTTTTGGTATTCTCATTATATACATCCGCATAGTTCAGTCCAAATGTTAATAAATTCATGGACTGATGCCACGTCTTGGTCTTGGGTCACCTGACTTTTTTTACAACATACTTCTACTCCAGATAGTATCACCTGAGTTAGACGATGAGTGGGCTTACGCAGTACATGTCCCAACCACCTCAACCAATGAAGGTTCGCTTTCTCACGAACAGATTCGTCACATTTACTTAGTATCCCATGCTTAATCTCAACATTGGTCACTCAGTGAATCCAAAGTACGCGAATGGTCCTCCAAAGACATCTATGATCGCCGAGAAGTTTGTGTACCTGGGTAGCTGTGTAAGTTCTAGTGGTGGCATGAATGATGAAATCGATTCACATATGATGAAAGCCAGAGTGGCTTATGCTAATGTAGACCCTTGTCTGTTCAACTTGAATAGTCAGTCAGTCATTTACAACGTAGAACTTCGTACGTACGTAAATCATTTCGAGATGCCATACCACATTAGCACAGAGATGAAGTTGTCGATTCAAATCCCATATTGGTAGAAGTAGTAAGAGTATAAGTATTATGTGAAAGATAAGGGTTTGAAGATGTTATTGAAGGAGTATAATACAGTGAAATAAATTTGGAAAGAGAAAAAGGATAGGGACATGAAGAATTTAAAAAGGTTAGAATTTGGTAGAACACAAGGAGTGGATGCACCTTCGCCATTGAAAACGATTTTGAGCCATATCATTCAAGGTCTCTAACCATCGGTTGCTATCATCTCGCGAATCCCAACCAGGTAGTCTGCACCTACCAATATGGCTCAAACCACTTGCCAGTGACTTCATGGATTTGTGCCATGTTATGGTCTGGCCACCCCTAGCTTTCTTCCAACCTGCTCCTACACTATAAAGCATTGCACGTCGGGACAGTCGGTGGTTGGGCATACGTAACACATGTCCCAGTTATCTTAACTGATAAAGTTTCACTACTTCATCAATCGATTTGCCATCCTTACCTAGTACCCGTTTCCTAACGATTGCATTACTTACTCGGTGGTCCCAGGATGTACGAGCAATGCTTCGAAGACACCTATGATCGAATACTAGTAGCCTACGAATATCCTCTACTCTTATCGGCCATGTTTCACTGCCATAAAGTAGGACGGAACGAACTGTTGCGCAGTAAACCCGTCTTTTTGTTGCTAGACAGATATCTCGCCTACGCCATAAATGACGCAAGTTGGCGAAAACTATATGAGACTTCTGTATCCGTGCTGAGATTTCGTCACAACAGACCACAAGGGCTGACGAGACTCCCAAGATAAGTGAAGCGGTCAACACGCTCAACTACTTCACTCCCTATCATTAGTTCAGGTGTCGATGCAACCCAATCCTGAAGTAACATTTTGCACTTCGAGGGAGAGAATCGCATCACGGACATGCCTTCATTGTTGCTTATAGTGGTCAGAAGACTCTGCATTTTGTCAGCGTCTTCACCGAATAAAACTATGTCGTCGGCGTATTCTAAGTCAACAAGTGAGCCTTCCGGTAAAAGTTCAACTCCAGGAGATTGAGATAAATGAAAGTGTTATCTCCAAAAGCATGTCAACGACAAAGTTAAACAAGAATGGGGAGAGTGGACAGCCCTGACGAACACCACTTGAGGTAACCAATTCTGATGACAGTTCGCCATAGGCTCTAACTCGACCAGTTGTGTTTGAGTAGAGAGCCTTTATGAGGTTAATGTACTTCTTTGGTACTCCTTTCACTGACAAACACTGCCATAGAACCTCACGATCAACGGAGTCAAATGCCACCTTAAGGTCAAGAAATACTACGATTGTGGGACGTCTGAATGTGTGTCTATGTTCTAGGACCTGACGTAGAATGAATATCTGGTCTATGCAACCACGTCCAGGTCGGAAACCAGCCTGGTTTTCTCTAGTCTGCTCTTCACGAGCTTTGGTTAGGCGTCCAAGTATTATTGAAGCTAATATTTTAGACACTATATTAGTCAAACTGATTCCTCTGTGATTGTCACAGGAGGACTTTTGTCCTTTCTTATAGACTGGCACAATCAATGATTGGGACCAGTCAGATGGAATTACGTCCAGTTCCCAGATTCTACCTAAGACCTCAGTCAATCTCGTTGCTAGTACTGGACCACCATCCTTAAAAATCTCAGGGGTAAACCTGTCAGGGCCTGCTGCTCTCCCTCGCTTTAGATTTCTTATAGCTTTTTCAACCTCGTAGAGAGTTGGAGGACTTACCTCAATTTGCCATTCAGGACGACTGGGGATCGTGGGTAACTGAAGTGTGGCTGAAGGCCAGTTGAACTGATCCTTAAAGTGTTCTGCCCATCGATCCAATCTCCTGGATTGAGAATGAATGAGATGCCCATCTTTGTCTGAGATAGTTTCGCTAATAGTTGGGTTCCTAATGCAGGTTTCTTTAATAAGTCTGAATAGCTGTCTGCTGTTACCTATTGCCGCTGCCTTTTCCATCTCTCTTGCTTTCGCTACCCACCACTGTTCACGATCATTGCGAAGGCTTCTTATTAACCTTCGCTTAAACTGACTCCGCTCTTCGTTATGTTCAGAGCCAGGTGGGATGAGTTTTCGAGCATCTGTCAGTGCGGTAGATGCTGCCGAGATCCATTGTTTCTCCCTAATCTTATGGCTTATCTTACTAGCGGATATCACTGCTGTTTCCACAGCTTTTCGGATGTCATTCCACGCTGCTTCGGGGTGGGCACAACTTACATGTCTGTCTATCTGTTTTTCCAGTTGTTCCTGAAATATATTCTTGGCTTGCTTATCATTAAGTAGAACCCTAAGAGGTTTCCCTGCAGTGTCTTTCCTACGTCCAGTAAGACGCAGACAGATACGTGCTCGCACTAGAGCATGATCTGAGTCTAAACATGTGCTCCAGAATGATCGACAGTCTTCTATCGAGCCCCTCCATCGGTGGCTGATAGCGATGTGATCTAATTGGGTCAAACGTTGGGACGAATTCGGGGGTCGCCATGTCAAAAGATGTTTTTCCTTATGCTTAAAGTTAGTATTTGCAAGAAATAGACGGTTATCTGAGCACAGCTGCAACAGACGGTCGCCATTATCTGTTCTTTTAGCCACGACACCATGAGATCCACCCAGGTGTCTTTCCCTTTCACTTAGTTTACCTTCTTGAGCAATAAAGTCACCTGCCACTATTACTACATCAGAACGCCTAGCTTTTCGGAGGTCAGAAAGTTTCCTGTAAAACTCATCTTTTATATCATCTGAGCTGCAGTCAGTGGGAGAGTAGGCAGAGACGACGAAGAGGCAACGACGGGTTTCCCTATCTTTCCGAGTCCTTACTGATCCGTTTAGTCGGACAGCGCATAGACGACTGTCTACTGGAATCCAGTCTAAAAGAGCTAGTTCTGCCCTAGGACTTAATGCTATACCTACTCCAGCGAGGCCACGGGAAGCAGTATCAGGGCTTCCAGATACACGAAGCGTGTATCGAGATGGTTCTTTATTTTGATTAGGTGAGGTCAAATGAATGACGCGCGTTTGTATGCGCGTTTCGGAGACGCAGCACACATCGATGGTGTAAGATTCTAGAGTCCTAGCTAAGGAAGCCCGTTGTCCTATTTGGCACAATGTTCGGACATTAAAAGTTCCTATATGTAGTTTAGAGCGTGGTTTCAGGAGACCAGGAATAACGTTCCGTGTACTTGAATCGTTTGCCCTAGCGGTGCGAGGTGATAAAAGGACGTGAGAAGGGTTAGTCGTGGAGATAAGAGAGTTATTAGGAGGTGTAGGAAGGATTTGAAAGTGACCAACTTGGTCTCATGTGTAGTTACGGGTATGAGGGCTAATATCACTTCCCGGCTGCCCACACCGTGGAAGGGTATTTCTTGAGGGACCTGAAAAAGAAGTTGGATTAGTGTTAGTCATAACGACCTGGGAGCGTGACCGCAGTGCCCAAGGGACAACTGCTTGAGGCCGGTCACGCACGGCCTTTTTTGGGGGATTTTTGACGTGTTAGCTCCGTTCTTCAAAGGACCTTACCGCCGGAGACGGAAATCCGTGGGATAAGGCGAGGTTTGCATTTTTAGGGTCGACCTTTTCTAACCCCACCCCTCCTTGTGGGAAGGCAGCATCGCTGTCATGCTGGTTGTCTGAAGGAAACACCTTACTGCTGTCACACCTCTGTACAGTCGGCAGTACGACTTCGCCTTCGGACCTTGGGATTGCTGCTTTTAGTCTTACCGCTCTTCAACCGACCTGTCTGGCATGGTAGGACCTCGAGGAACGATTGTTCCAGCCAGCATAGCTCGATTGCTTCATCACGATAGGCAAGCCCGACCACCACGTCAAGGTAGCAGCATTGATAGCAGCATTGATAATTATTTACATTCATACACACTGTTAGAAGTAATCACAATAATAATTACACAGTGATGTCAAGTAATTCAATTCACTAGAATAATGACACAAATGATACACGATACAAATAATGGCTTCTTCTTTTCTCCTGTTCATTGAATGGAAAGTCAGTAACTGAGTTAACCAACTTTAGATTTTTTTCGTCCAAATGAAAATAACTTGAATAACTGATTAGTTAATCACGTTGTGTGTTATCTCCGCGTTGTTGGATGGGACTTGATTCCTACAATTTTTATAACCATTAGGCGCTTGGGAAACTGTCAGCTTTATTCTATGCATGTTAATGAAATGGATCCTGAAGGGACAAATGGCATATAAACCAATTTTTGGTCACCTCTACCATGGAACTACTTCTCCTGACGTTGCTCCATTGCGTCGTGGATCAGACCTTTGGATCGGAGGCTCCGAGTGTGGCCTCCTAAGAAAACTACCTGCTTCGGTTTGGGCATCCGGGCAGTATTACAGCCCACACACAAATCAAGTGACTTGTGTGGTCCATATGTATTCGGTACCCTATTGTACCAATATGTGCTCAAATAAATAAATGTGATGACTACTTCATTTGTCTTGAAAGTCTTATTGGCCTTGGTGGGTTGGTATCTGGTCTAATCTTGGCACGGGTTCGTAAGCTCAGTTAACACTAACCATTTTGTGTTACTTGTGCAGTAGATGAGATATCTGTTTACCAACCAAAGGATTGATGCCGAGGAACACTACACCCTGTATTATTCTACACTTGTAGAACATGGTCTTTAAAAGTAAAAGACATGTGTAGACTAAAGGTTTTTGATCACAAGTGTCTTCGAAACATTACTGACGCTTCATGGAAATGTTGAATGTAGACATGAAGTACCTTGCAAAAGTTGGACGTCGGTTGGTATAGTTGTTAATTCTCATCGACTAAGGTCGTCAGGACTTTTGTTACATTTGCCAACCCACTGCCTGCCTAGATGGTCTATGCTAGCTAGTGTCGAAGTAGGTTGTAAAAGAGCCAGTAGAGGTCAAACCAAGATGTGACGTGGGATCAGTCTTTGAATTCATTGATTGTTGGGTCGAACAATGTTGGTAAATGCAGACTGCCTGGTTGGGGTCCATGCGTTAACTGCGATTTGTGTTTGAAGACTTTAGTTGAAATACCTTATTACCGTTCACAGTAATTCAAATCCATTCACCCTTTATCTTCCTCTTGATCTCGAATTCCAATTTTCTTTCGTTCCACTGTGTCTTTTCGAGCCAAATTCTCAACGTCCAGTTCTGTCATTATCATTGCTGCTGCATTATCTCAATATTTTTTACTGTTTATCTTGTTATGTTCTCGCCAACACACATCTGTGCCAAATATCTACATTGATGGTGACTTACTGACTGACCTACGTGTTTCCAGTGCACTTTCAAGATCTAGTTTACTTGTCTGGTTGTCTGTCTAGTAAATAAACTAGTTTCCATTTTGATAATCGAAATTTTTGCAGGTAAACCTTACGAGTCTACTGCTCTGGTGACTAAAGTTGCTCGAGGCAGTTCGGCGGAGGCATCTGGTTTAAGAATAGGTGATCGGATTGTTGCCATTAATCAGAAACCTGTGAAATCCATGACATTCTTAGAAGTCTCCAATTTCCTCCGGAGTGGCAGGTTAGTTCTTTCTATTCGTCACGTAGCATTCACTTAATGCTTAAGAAATGTAATAAATTTGTCAATTATTTGTACAGCTAGGTGGAAGCTTTAATTCATATTAAAGCTTCTTATTTGGTTGTTGCTTGTGTATCTGATCAAATTGATGTCAACAAAATGAGTCAATTTTAATCGAATGTGAAGCCATGAGAAGTCTTGGGTGGGTACTCATATTTACAAGTGGTTGATCACTGAGTAGTAACCAGTGTCACATGTGTCAAGTTTTTAATACTAATCGAATCCTACCTACTTGGACCAAAAAAGACTTCACATCCATGATATTAGTCACCACTCAATGATCAGTCATTCGTAAATATATCTCAGTACTCTAGGAGGTCCGTCACGGTCCTAACAACTCAGTGGTAACGTCTCTAATTTTAATGTCGAGAGACATGGAATCGAATCCCATACGGAACATCATCTCCCTTAATAATACAGGTAGACCTCATTGATGAGGGCCAAATAGCACGAAACCTAGGTCAAGGAGGGTTTGCTGTCGACTACCTTCAATCACATAGTCTAATATACATTTGGTGTGCAAAATGGCTGCTAGCAAAATCAATCATATTACTAATCTTCAAATTAGTGGGTTTTTCATTAGAATTGTTTTGCACCTACGTCTGACCACCAACTTGTCACAAGTAGAATGAAAAACACGCCTCCTGGATTTTATTGTCGGTCGAAATTCAATGACTACAGAATTATGATGGCTGCTGTATTACGATTATTTTTTTATCGAGTTTAATTGGAACATGCGTCTCGTGTATCGACGTCAGTCATCGTAAACTACTATTGCTACTACCACTACTACTGATATTGATTTTCCGGTTGTGTGAATTCACAAGTTGAGCGAATAGATTTTATTTTTTATTTAGCACCTCATCAAGGCTCTACACAAATATATCTAAGTTTTACAGTTACAAATGAAATCATTATCAAATGAATCCCGGTGGGTGAAGTTAACAATATGTCTCAATAGTTTCTCTAAAGATAGGAGTCAGTAACTGGATGGATGCAAAATAAACTCTAATAACGAGGTCAAATAATCGGTCAATTATAATAGCTCTTTACGTAAGGATAATAATAAGACTTAGGTAAGCTTTTGTTCAACTCCTTTCAGTTGATTCAGTCATTATGTTTTAATCAGTAATCTTATCCTGACTAACTGATCTTTACTCATTTTTTACGTTTTCAGTGTTGGTTTGCGACGCAACCACTCATCTCTAGCTCTTTGATTCTTTGTTACTACAATGTTGTAGAATGTTCTTACAAATAAGATGTGCATTTGCAATACCTAATTCGGTTTTCACAGTTTCAAATCACGAACTGATCTTAGATCACCATTGGAAAACTGGAATCACTGAATAGCCGTTTCATCCTAGTACGGGATTCTCCAACAGTGGACATCCACGATCCTGCGCTCGGGAATCGAACCCAGAACCTCTCTCGCTCACGAACATTTAATCTCCAGACCACCAAACTGGGATCCACGGTGTTACTGTCGAAATTTAGCCAATCCACGATATTAGGGAACCTTCATCCAATGATGGTTTCAACAAGATTTATTCGTGATTTAAAACTGTATACTTCATTCAATGGCTTAAATTTATTAGCAAGTTAATTTCTGTTAGCATAGAACAGGTTCAACTTAATTCCCATAAGATAACTTTTAAAACTAAATTTATCGGTATCTCGATTAAATAGGCCAAAACAAAGCTAATTTTTATAAAATATTAGATTGAATTGTATTTAGCAGTGAAATCTATCGGGCTTACTCACACAAGATAGATATGTGCCTAATAAAACTAAGAAGAAAAAATCCAGTCAAAATATCAGCAACGGGATACTCACACAAATCATTGAATTTGTGTCGAATGGGATACTACCGGGGTGCTTAGACCGAAGCAGGTGATTTTCTTAGGAGGCCATTCCCCACTCTTTTGACATAGAGTTCTAATGGACAAGGCAGTGGAACGATGTTAGGAGATGCGATCCCATGTTAACCGGGGACCAACAGTAGTTTCATACTCGATTTGTTGTGTCAGGATGTTATAGTTCATATACAGCATTAGTTTGGAATCAGAATTTTGCAACTGTCTTGGGTATTTTGTCCGTACATACCAACTCCATTTAACCCGCCAATGGACATTGTCAATTTCGTCAGCAACACTGCAGCAACGAGAAGTCAGTGATTAAGACTTCCTTAGCAGTGGATATATATGGTTTTACACATGAGGGAACCCTCCACACCCTTGGTCATACCAAGGTATTTAGAGATAAAAACACCTCGGACACCCGATATTTCCAGCCAGTTAATCATGCAAGTACTAATCGGGTCCAGCGTTGTTTAACTTCCGTGATCGAACGAGAACCGGTGTTTCCAACGTGGTATGGTCGTTCTAAACTAACAAGAGAGGATTGTCATGGAAGATAACACTGAATAGTTCCAGTATTGTGTGTTAGTCAGACTATAGGCTTTTGCAGTGTTATGTTCTAATTTGAATTACACATTTGTGTAGTATGATATTTTTAATGTAATACGTTTGTTTAATGCCACCAAACACGTAAATTCGAAAATATCTCCCTAAGATTTTTTGGCTTATGATATTGCTACAAAGAACCAATCAAGATTCAACACTAATAATGTTTTAACAAGTTTAGTTATAAACAATGTGGTGGTCGTTGCAGAGTTATAGATAAATATTTTTTTCCACTTTAGTTAGCTGAATATGACTGTTGATTATTTAACGTCCTAGTTGCATGCAATACATTTTACTGTTTACATAGAATGATGGTTGTACTCGAAATCAGTTGTCTGAGCAAATTGAGGTTTTCTGGGAAGTTTACTTTCGTGTATAAATACATCACCTATTACAAATCACACATTATCGGATTTATGCCGCTGCAAATTTCTTTTCTGTATATCTCGTATTCATCACTTTGCCCCCAAATGTCCTGGTACGGCCGAGAGTGGGGAGAGTCCGCTCTCCCTCTTGAAATACTCACATGGCCACGCGTATATAACCTCTGCCAAGGAAGTCCCACTAACTGCCTTCTCGTGGCGCGGGTGTTGTTTACTAAATTGAGAGGACGAAAAGCGAATGTCTGGCGCTTTAACTGGGTTGGTGGACACGGAGGGTCCATCTTGGGGAGTTGGAAAACCCTGATCCCAAACCAATGGTGCACATGGGCTGACTCCAGTATCCTTATGGAACGAATGGCGTATGAACCAATCGTTGGTCACCTATTACCATGGAACTGCATCTCCTTACGATGCTCCACTACCTTGTGGATCATATCTTTAGGTCAAAGGCTCCAGGTGTAGCCTCCTAAGGAAACTACCGGCTTCGGTTTGGGCATCCGGGCAGTATCACAGCCCTCACACAAATCGAATGAGATTTGTGAGGCGCATATGTATCTGGTTCTTCCTTGTACTAATATTTATGTGTTTAAATAAATAAATAAAACTTTGTAATATTCAGGTCTTACGAACAGTTCAATGAGCAACTAGGCTTTTAAACTGTCCAGACTAATTTCAAGTGTCTGTTAATGTCAGTCTCAATTCATGATCTAGATCCGTGTTTTTGTTTGAAGAGAAAATATTACTTTTATTATATTTGACTTGTTATTGTAATTATGATTTCACATTTTTATTCATGTCATTTCCAATCATTAATCATGAATTATCGTTGATTTCTACATAACAAAATATGCAATATTGAAACCATTAATTGGATCTGCTAAGTGGTTGAAGGTAGCCTACAGAAAGCCTTGTTTTATCACGGTTTTATGTTATTTGAGACTCGTCACTGAGGTTTACTTGTAATCTGTAGGGAACTAATGCTTCATGTTGGATTCGAACCTAGCCCATTCAGTTGCACAGTTAGAGTTATCAGTACTGAGAAACTTAAATCGCGACTGACCCCAGTAAAACTAAGGTATTTGCTATGGATTGATCATTTAGTAATGATCAGTGTAATATTTGTCTGGTCCTTTAGTGTGCTGCTCATCGAATTCTGTGAATCAACTTGCATTGTAGTCACTAGCCTAAGTGACTATAGGTGCGACTGATATATATATATATATATATATATATATATATATATATATACATATATATATACTTCGTTTTTATTCTTTTTAATATTCATTGATCTCATCTTAAATCTTTTGTTTCAGCGATCGAAATATTCAACTTACATTACTGCATAAATCTCTTGTTCCTAACCAACCAATTACTGATACAATGTGTGAATTATCACCGCTTAAAATATTGACTTCATCTAATATCGCTAATGGTATTCAAAATATGTCTTTGAAAGATTCCAATTCTGCATTTTTATATACTACTAATGCCAGTAATACTACTACTATTACTACTGATGTTTATAAAGATGAAATGAACAATTCACCTGACTGTACTGTAAGTCATTTAACCTCTTGAGTGAATACTTTACATATTAAGTCTAATCCATCCAGTAAGGCGTTGTTGTTGATAATGTTTCAGTTATAGTTGTGTGTAAAACGGCAAAGTTATTGTGAAATGTAAGTATTAGAGAGTTGTGATTCATTCTTTGATTTCCATCAAATTTTGACATTCTGAATTCTTCAACTTCTTTGTTTTTATTTCGCTAATTTATATCTTTTCCTTGAATCGTATCATTGATGCCTAATGTTCCCTATTACTATTAATCCTTATACTACCTCTAGCATTCTGGGATTCGGTTTTATAATTTCATCTCTCTGTGGGTTATGGCTACTTAAACCGATGTACATATGTACAGGATCTGCTTTGTAACTGATTGACTTACTGTTTAATTAAAAAAGCCGATCTTCTATTATTTTGTTACACTAAATTAACTACTTCTATGAATCCGGTGTTCATCTTGTTGTGCTAACGAGGTATGGCAACTTGGACCGAAGCATTTGTGTGCCTGATCCTACGTTGTAGCTGACTGACTTATTACAGATTAGAACATATTCTATCATCATTTTATTTCTAATATCTGATTGGTAGTGGTATCATGCATATGTTACCAATAAGTTACATTACATTTTAAATCGTAGTGGCTTGATTTCGAGATAATTTCTTAAGTTTCGTTTATCAATCACCCCGATAACCGTTTATTAAGTAAATCCCGACGGTGTATGAATTCAGAAAGCAATACGAAGCGGCGACTACAGTTTATTACTGGATAGCACAGATAAGAAAAAGGTACAAGCGCATCGAGTGAATTTGAACCGAGAGACTAATGTACACGAGCAAGCAAGTACAGAAGCGGGTTCGAGGCGAAGCGAGGCAAGGCAAAACAATTAATAAGATTGAAGTATATATATGGTAAAGAGAGTGATTCGTCAAGCGATGACCATTTAAGATAAAGTGGGGGAATATGTACGTAGACTGTCACATGTGATCATAATAATACAAAGAAATAGACAAATTGCTACTGTTTGAATAACACTGTCTGTCAAATAAGTTAATTAAAGGGTTTGACAAAATTAACCGTAATTAAAATTAGTTGTAGGAGTGTTGCTATAAGATCTTCGTGTTATAGCGATTTATCTTACTGCCCCCACCCGTTTTTACAACCTTACACTTGATAAATTTAACATACCATCACGTTACAACGGCATAAAAAATGGAAGAGAGTTCTAAAAAGAAGATACTGGAGAAACATTAAAACAAGCAAAAAGAACATGGAGTGAATTACTAAATGTTTACTAAAAGTTAACAGAGAAGATGGCGGGGCGGCCAAACCAAAACGTGGCATCAGAGCTTGAAGTCACTAACTTCTAGTCTGAGCCATGTTGGCATATGCAGACTACCCGGTTGGGGTCCGCGTGACTATCGTAACCAATGGTTGGAGACTGTGGTTGACATCGCTCAGAATCGATCACAATGGTGTAAATGTATACACTCTTTATCTTCCCTTAAACCTTGAGATTAAAATTGCTTCATAACTTTTTTCCTTCCTATACTATATTCTTATATACAACCTTTCTTTTATATATTATCACCACTAAATTAACTACTTCTATGAATCCAGTGTTGATCTTGCTGTGCTAACGAGGTATGGCAACTTGGACCGAAGCATTTGTGTGCCTGGTCCTACGTTGTAGCTGACTGACTGACTAACAGAGAAGGTGAATTCGGACTACTGTGATTACTTGATGCTTAACTATATTACTAAAGCTTACAAATCGTTCACATTTTTATACGTCTCACAGCCAGAAATCAGCATATAATAGATCCTTGTACAATATACACCTAGTTTAATTAGTTGTTAGATGTTTTATTGGCATTATTGATATCAGAAGTTGATCAGTGCCAAATCAACTCGTATATCTGAACAAAGATTTAGTTCAGAGTTAACTCATCAGGGTTGATACAACTTCTAAATAACTAAAGTGATTTTCAGTCTTAACCATAACGCTTCTTATTCCTAAAAAATATCATCCAAGCTAAACATTATATACATCATATAAAATTTGTCATGTCAAGCATTTTCATAGTTCTACTACAAGATCTTTCATGTTATCATCATCGTGTCTGTTGTATCATTCTTTGTCTTCATTCAAAGTTGGTTCGGTAGTTTCCGTGGTGAATCCGAAAATTAAAGATTGATGATTGTCGTTAACTAAGTATTCGTGACACCACATGGCTTGAAGTTTTTTTACTGATTATCAACTCTGATTACGATGGTTGAAACTGGTTGGTATATCTATGTGGTTAATAGATATTCTCAACTTGATCAAATTGAGACATCGTACAATAAAATGGCATTATCACAGGCTTTCTTCCTAGTTTTCTTTCAACTGCACATGGTATTGTGTGTGTGTGCTTCGGTCCGGGCACCCGGGGAGTATCCCAGCCCTCACACAAATCGAATGATTTATGTGGCGCATATCTGTTTGGTGCCTCCTTGTACCAATATTCACGTGTTTGAATAAATAAATAAATAAATGGTGCGCGTAACGTAGATCGCTACTGAATATGGCATAGATTTTGGATATAATTAGATATCAAAGTTGTTTCAGAGTAAATGTGTCTGTTATAATTCTTCATCTCATTTGTGCAGATCTTCAGTACTCTTCAATCATAAGCTACGTATAAGCTAACACTTCGTGCATGGGTCCAAGTTGGTACACAACATTGAACAGAAATTATCAATCTAAACGCCTGAGTAGCAGGAGAAGTAACAGTACCGGTAGTAGTAGAGAAGAATATAGATAAACAAAATGATTCAAGAAGAAAGAACAAATTTGTAAAACAAAAGAAAAACCACATTAAAACTCAAGGTTTAAAGGAAAACTAGTAGTGAGCTCATCTCCACAGCTTTAACCGACTCTAAGCCATCTAACCTCAACGTCTTTAACTATAAATCACAATAGTTGCTCGTACTTCAACTGGGTAATCTACAACTACCGACACAGTCCAATCCAATTGTTGGTGACTAAATGGACCGATCCGACTGATCTCTAGCCTTTGTTTCACATATGGGTGGGTAGTGGTTAGGGATACCTAACACATTTCCCAGTCACATCTTTCTATAAATGTCCACGATCTCATCAACTGATCTGCCATTGTTACCTAGTACTCTGTATCTGACTTCAACATTGCTCCCTCAATGGTCTCAACATACACGAGCATCACTTCGAAAGTAGCTATACAGTCAGTCAGTCAGTCACAACGTAGAACTTCGTACGCATGTACATCAGTTCGAGTTGCCATACCACATTCGCACGGAGATGCAGTTGTCAATTCAAATCCCATAGTGGTAGAAGTAGTAAGAGTAGAAGCATTATGTGAAAGATTAGGGTTTGAAGATGTTATTCAAGGAGTATAGTCCAGTGAAATAAATTTGGAAAGTGAAAAAAGATAGAGACATGAAGAATTCAGAAGATTAGAATTTGGTAGAACACAAAGAGTGTATGCACCTTCGCCATTGAAAACGATTTTGAGCCATGTCATTCAAGGTTTCTGACCATCGATTGCTATCATCTCGCGGATTCTAACCAGGTAGTCTATACTTACCAACATGGCTCAGTCCACTTGTCAGTGACTTCATGGATTTGTGTCATGTTTTGGTTTGACCACCCCTAGCTTTCTTCCGACTTACTCCTACACCATGAAACATTGGACGTTGGGGCAGTCGGTGGTTGGGCATACGTAAAAACCACCGACTACTATACACCAATAAACTTATTAAGCTTTATTTGATGTTCCTATCAGTTTATTTTCTAGCAACACTTACCTTGAATTTCAATCACAAAACAATATTTATTCGTTAATCGATCAACAAATTATACATTTCTATCTTATTTCTAACCATTTTTGTCTACTATTGTCTTTCCTCCGTTACAATTTATAGTCGTCAGTTGTTTCGAACTCACAGTTGAATAAACCGATACCGAAACCCCGAACTACTACTACTAATACCACTACTGCTACTACTGCTAACACTGGTAATAGTAATAATTGTAAAGAGCTATTAAATAGTCAAGAAATTAAAAATTTGGACAAGTTATCTAACAATTTATTGCATCCAGTTTTATCACAATTTCAAGAATCCGGTAAATATCTTTTTTTCCCTAAAAGTATTATTGTTTTTTGTAAAAGATTACTTCTTTTTCCATTTATATAGACATACTATGTTTTATTTCAGAAGGGGTTTTGTGGAGATATAGTATTTTCATAGTTGAAAGCGTGAGTCAATTAAAGCTCGACAACCAAGGAAAATCGGATGCCGGCTCAGTGGTCTATCGGTTATGTACTCTGGCGCGAGACTGGTAGGTCCTGCGTTCGAATCTCGCGATGCGAGGTCATGGGTGCACGCTGTTGAGGAGTCCCACAATAGGAAGAAACGGTCGTCCAGTGCTTCCAGATTTTCCATGGTGGTCTAGCTTCAATTGATTCACGCTTTCAACTATTCTTTATTTCTTTTTCAAATGCACCAACAAATTATTCAATGTTAAATTTTTGAAATTTCATCCAAATCTTATTCAATTATGATATAAATAAAAGTAGATCCATGATATAAGAGTGAAATGTTGTCATATTTCATGTTGATATAATAAAAGATTATTTGTTATGTGAAATATGGAAATATGGTTTGGAATGACGGTTTTCCACTTCCCCTACGTGTATCCTCCGTCATACTCCTTTCATCTTGGTTTAATCCCCCACCGAACATTCGCTTTTCGTCCTCTTATTTTCGTTAAGCAACACATGTAGTACGAGAAGGCAATGAGTAGGACTTTCCTGACAGTGTCTGTATACTCGTGGCCATGTGAGGACATTCGGAGAGGAACATCTAACTCCCCCTACCCTCGACCAGGGAATTTCGGGGCAAATTGTGGCAATTGGTCGTTGCAGTGTGAAAGTACTGGGAAACGATTCCGGGCTATCTCACATTCAAAGCGTTGTTAGTTTGTAATGATTTTAATAAATAACGCTACTCTTTAAAGAAGGACCGTTAATAATTTCCGGTTTGTTTATAGACTTTGATGCTTTGTGGTTAGATCTTCCTTTGAACTTGCAAAAATTATGGCCTACAAACACATATTGTCAGTAATATCCCACCTCTATTGTATGCCTCAAGGAATTTCTCTTTGTTAAGTATCAATGCATTCAACAGCCTAATTCTTTGACTAACATTTGAGTGTTATTTCTTTCTGTGTTTGTTTGTGTGTGTGTATGGATGATGTGTGTATCTATCACACTGTCCGTACTACTTTTTGTTTACTTGCATCATTACTGTTTATAAAGTTCGTGCGTATATACTACTTATTATACACTGAGTTTGTGTTTCTTGCTACCACTTGGTGCAATCAATAAACTTTTATTGATCTTCGTATGTGTTAATTGTGTGTGTGTGAGTGCGTGCTTAATTATTAGCGTATTTTCTAGTTAATTAATTGTTCTCTATGTATATCAGTCACTATGTATATATGTTTCTGTTAATGGTATCATACTCGGTATATCAGAGATTGACAAATTTTGTCATTGAATAAGCAGTCATATGATAATCAGTGAAACAGCTGATGCTGTTGAATACAAATAAATAACCATTAGCTTATATTTATAGATAATATCACGAGTTGACTTTGGTAAGACAACCATTGAGTATCAAGGAACACTAGACAGATGTTTTGGTCTAGTATATAACTCCTCAACAACACACTATAACTAGTTGAAATTCAATCATATTTGGAGTGAGTCAGCTATGTCCACCAATGAGATTGGATAATGGTTGTACAATATCAAGAATTCATTATGACTAAAAATGTGTCCCATTGGATCCCCATCTTACTAAACTGAGATATAGGTGCTCATTATGCGAGTTGATGGTCCCAGAGTTTGTCCTCGTTGGTGTTGTCGTGGATGTGTACTGCTACTACAAGGAAGCCCCTCTGTAGAACGAAAAACTACCCACACTTGAAAAACACCACTGTTCATTATTCAGGTACTGTTTGGGCAAAAGTATAACATACTAACGACCTTTGGCTATTTATCAGTCAATCAGGGCACTCTGGATAGTTATAAAACAATGAACAGTACAAAACAATGGAATAATAGCTTTGATCTGAATAATGAACACTTATGTCAAACTATCCCCTGCCGGACATTCACTTTTCGTCCTCTCAATTTTGTGAACAACACCACTGCCACGAGAAGGCAGTGTGTAGGACTTCCCTGGCAGAGTCTATATACGCATTGTCATGTGAGAGCATTTGGAGAGGGAGGGCGGACTCTCCCCACTCTCAGCTGTACCAGGGCAATTGGGGGCAATTTCACCAAATACTTGATTATGTAGTGACTCACATCAAGTACTTTAATAAGCAGCAGCTTACCTTAAGAGCAGATATGCTTTGTAATTTAGCTCAAACATCATCTTAAATTGACTTTTTGGTTGCATAATCTATGTTCCTATTGATTTTGAGCATTTTAATAACCAAATATCAATTTTCACTTAGTTAATAATGGCATATATGTTATCTATCACTGCATTTCAAATTTCATGCAAATACATAATATTATCTTGATTCTAACTGGTTAACTCAAGGCCATCAGTGTATTATATTGTTACGCTGTTTGATTATTTAACCTTTATATACTTAACTGAAACGTGTTTCATGTGTACGAATAGCTACTTTTTTCATAGTTGAAAGCGTGAGTCAATTGAAGCTAGACCACATAAGGCTTGAATGTGAGTCCCAGAAATGATTTCGTGACTCGCCGTTGGATACATTACAGAGTGTCCTTATCCTTTTGGAAGGAGGGAGGAAATGCTGTGTTTCCGTACATTAAGTGTAGACGAATAAAACTTTTGGGGATTATGTAGAACACTCCACCGTCAAATTGGCCAAAATTGCTCTTCAATGTTACCAGTGCAAGGTTTGCTTGAAAGGCATTTTTGTCACAGTTATAACTGTAGTCTGCAACATGTCGCAGATGGACTACTTTATACTTTGAAGTGTTAAAGGCAAGTCCCTTGTCATTTGCCCAACTTTAAAGTCGAGTCAGATCCCCCGAAGTTCCAGTATGTCCTCTTGGTTGCGTATCTCTCTCCGAAGTTCACATCATCAGCAAAACGTAATAAGTCATACAATACCAGTTGTGGACGATCGTTTCTATATAAATCAAGAAAAGGTCCTAGTACTGAACCCCGGGGGACCCCAATATGATATTCCATAGCCTGAGAGAAAGTGAAGTTAACCCTGACCTTAAAATGTCGATTTT
>NW_017386045.1:437565-510231 GCF_000237925.1 Schistosoma mansoni
ATATGAATGAGTCTATGGCAAGTTGGTTCATTCCGTTTTCCGTCTATTACTGCAGATAACTAGGAAGATGCATATTCACTAGGAGACTTGAGGATCTCTGGAATAGTTCATAAAATTATTCTGTTCTAACGAGATCTTGCAAACTTTGTATGTTTTCTCTTGACGAACGGTTCTGTCAAATGATGCAACTCCTCAACGGTGTGCATCCACGATTCCGCCTCGCATGATTCGAACGCAGGACCTACCAGTCTCGAGCCAGAGGCCTTAACCAATAGACGAGTGAGCCGGCATCCAACGGTGTTAATAATCGGACGAAACGGCCGTCCAGTGCTTCCAGGTTTTCCATGGTGGTCTAGCTTCAATTGATTCACGTTTTCAACTATGAAAATACTATATCTCCACAAAACCCCTTCTGATAATCTGCTTTTTTGTAAGGAATAAGGAGAATTGTTTAGTGCTAGTCACTTAATGGTAAAGTCATTTGATTTTCAACCATTAAATCCCATATTCGAAGTCCGCTTCACCTACTTCGGTTCAGGCTAACGGATAGTATCATTGGAATTTGTATACACATCAACGGTTATCCTTTATATTTATTTTAAAATGATGTTACTTTAATGAAAACATTGTTTTATTGTATGTTTTTTTTAATAAACGTCAGAATTTGATAATTCATCAACGAATAATTTACTCTCAGATGACTTCTTATCAACTAGTGAAGCTCGTAAAGAAAACTCTTGCCCACCTGATTCAATTCAGTTAATGAATAATTCTCCGACAGGAACTGATAAAACACCGACTAAGATCAAATCGATCGATCATAATTTGAACACATTTGAATCATCTAAAAAGTCTGGGTATGATTCTGTTCGAATTATTCGAAAACATACAATAGATCCGTCATATACTGAAGATGTAAATACAGATACACTGCCAGTTCGATTTATTCGTAAACGTGCCTATGCTTCTACTCGTCATCCTGGCCGATATGATCAAGTGAAAACAATAACATCGATGAATATCACTTCTACTGATAACACAATTACCACAAGTAATACTACAGAGAGTCAACCAGTTTCTGTTACATTATCTAAAAATGTCCATACATCACCATGTCAACTTTTACCCGCTGTTAATGCTTCACAAAAAAATTCCATCAATAATTACCAGTATAATACTGAACCTAAAATTATTCACTTACCTCGACGTCGAAGCTCTACCAGTAGTGGTAGTGTTAATCAAGGATTACATTCGAAACACCAAATGAATGTATCATCTTTTACGCGTGATGATAATAATGATGACGAGCATGATTATTTGCTTGATAAGCAACCTTTTCAAACTGGTACTGTTAATATTGGACTGTTAGGAAAAGATGTTTCAAATGTATATGGAGCAAATATTTCATATTCATCACGTAAGTAATTTATATATATGAATTAAAATCCATTGCATCGCGAAGACCAGTGGTTATCTGTACTCAGTAGTTAGGTATGGATAGCGAGATGGCGGTTGAAAAGATTGTTACTAGTTTCGAGTCTCGGAATGAACGTCACCTCTGAGATGTGGTAGGTACATCTAGCTAGTGAGTCCCGAGTAGGGCGAAACGCACGTTCTGGATTCCACTGCTAGCCAACTTATAGCTTATGTTTAAATTACTTATGACTTGATGCAATGTCGAAGCAATCCGCACAGGATGCACATATATCAAAAAAGAGACTGATCAATTGCAGTCCTAAACATCAATGGAAAGATCTGAACGAACAATATATATGAATTAAAATTATAGGTTCATCGTTGTAGATAATCAGTCGTAATACTTATGTTAGTAAAATGCAGTTCTAGTCATAACGATGCATTTTGTTAGATGTAGTCCTATGCTAGCCGGTGACCAAAAATAAGTTCAAAGACCGTTCGTTCTCTCAGGATCCTGGATCTCATGTCCACCATTGGTTTGAAATGAGTGTTTTCCACTTCCCCTATGTATCCTCCGTTATATCCCTCTCATCTCGGTTTAATCTCCCACCAAACATTCGCTTCTTGTCCTCTCATTTTCATGAAAAAATCCAAAGTCATGAGAAAACAATGAGTAGGACTTTCGTGGCAGTGGCTACGTACAGATTGTCATATTAGAGCATTTGGAGAGAAAAAGCGGACTCCTCTTTCTCGAGCAGAAGATTGAGAAGATCAGATTACACATATGTTTGATACATTACTGAATCTTCATCGATTGAGATGTATGAGATCGCCAACAACAACTTCCAATTACGTATAGAAATCAGCTGAATATACTTGAATTGCAGTATCATTTCATGTATACTTTTTTCATTCTCTCTTCTCACATTACATTCTCATCTTTTCATTCTTTGTCATTACCGTTGCATACTGCACTATTTCCGTTGCTTCAGTTTCCTTTTTGTTAATTTGATATTACAACTTGGCCCAATACAAATTCTCCATTTGGATAATTTTATCTGTACATTTGTTATTATTTGTTTCTTTTTAGCTAAAGAAGATTCATCTATGCCTTGTCGTGAAACATATACTAATAAGTCAAATTATATTTCTGTTGGTACATCACATCGATCCAGTAAAACTAGTTTATTAAGTTCACGTTTATGGGCATCATTTGATCAAGATCAAAATGAATCTGTTTCAGATTTATGGACACGAGCCGGTGAAATGTATCATATACTTGAACAAGAAAGTCAACGTTTAGCCAATAAGAAAACGATAACAACAACAAATACTACTTCTATGTCTACCACTACTACTACTACTAGTAGTAGTAATAGTAGTAGCCGTAAAAGTAAAACTCATCGGCATCCTGGCATATGGGATAATTATCAACAGATGAATAGTTTATCTGATGGTAATGATAAGAATACAGTTAAAAATCTAGAATTTTCTTCACAACTACCTTACTATTCTAGTCCTATACCTAATTGTCATAAAGATATGTCTACAAAAGCTGCTCATTACAAGTAATTCATTATAGATTAATTATTAATACTTTTTTTGTTTGTTTCATTAGTTATATGGTTGTGTTTATTATTCATTATTAACTAAACACATTTGGATAGTGTAATGGTATTGAGATAGTGGAGAAGATTTGTAGCTCTCAGGTAGATGATTTAGATGAAGTTTTTGTTTCTGAGCTGGATGATTCAGTCATGGAGCTTTCATTGTCCTTCTGGGCAAACTTTAGAAAGAAGTAAAGTGTTCGGATTCCTCTACATATGACTCACAGCTTGCCCTGTCGAACGCAATTTTGATTGATCATTGTTAACCTTCAAGTTGTCATCGTCTGGCTGTTTATTTTGATTGGATCTCCCTTTGATCTGATTCTCGATCCTATATTTGTCTATGATTTTTCTGATTGATCTGTTGCTAAGCCCCCCCAAAATTTTCCGCTGTTTTTAGTATTTCCTCTATCCAAGATTTCAACATATTTTTTTCCGAGTGTGTGTCCATGATCGTCCTCATGCGCTGATATAAGTAAAGATATATAATAGCGTTTGACCGCTAATGGATGTTCATGCAGGCAACGATGAAGAGGCAGTTCACTTTGTCTGATGTAATGTTTTTTGCAATTGGAACAGTTTTGTAGATAGTGTTCGATTTTTTCTTCTTTTGTCATTAACAGAATTATGTGGAAAAGAAACAAAGTCCATCCCTCTCTATAGACGTTGACAAAATGTCAACGACTGTATCAGATCCCATTGCGTTTATCAATTTACACTCGTGTTTGTGTGTGTATTTTTGTGATCCCACATATTTACGATAGAGCAGTCGTGATTTATATGTTAAGGTGTCTAAACATGTATCGTCATGGTTTTAGGAATACTATTAATCCAATGTCCTAGTAAACGTAAGTTGTAAACACTCATCTTCCTGAACTGCTAAACGCATAATTGAAACAACTCATAAGATTGATCTTAATAGGATTTGTATATAAGGAATATTTAGAATTATCGAAACTTTAGCTGTATGGAAGTTCAACACCTCCTCCCACTTTGTGCGTTTAAGATCATTTTGTACCTAAACTAAACACCTACCCTAATGGTATTGATTTATCATCCAACAATTTGTATTAATATATACAGAGGATATAAAATGTATATCAGTGAAGTAATGACAACAATTACAATAATAATAACGACGGGAAAAGCAGGTTAGTTAAGTAAAAAATACAACTAGAGAGGATTCTTGAAGTTAAATAGGTTCCTCTCACTTGTATGAAAAAAGTAAAAGCAAATTACAGCAAGATCGCCACTGGTGGGTTCTATTCTGAAACATTTCGGATAACCTCTCTAGCCACTGTGTTGCATCATCTCTAGGACTCTAGCCATAGAGTCGTGAAGGACCAACAGAAATCATTCCTGTACAGCTTTCTTTAATACCATGACAACACCATGTTGTGTGACACATTGACCCCCCCTTTTTTTCCAACCTGTCCTATCGTCGGAAAATAACTCAAGGATGTGGAATTCGATGGGATGACGTTCGTAGTACATGTCCATGCCACTGAAGTCGGTATTTCAAGGTAGTGACATCAACTGAATTATAGTCTCTGTGCTCGAACACACATTACTGAATCTGCACATCACTAACATGGCGTTGCTACTGGATGTCAGAAACTGTTCAGGGCCAACGACGATCAAACACAGAAAGTTGCTTGACATCGTCAAATAAGAGAGGCTAGGATTCACAAGCATAGATTACGACTGCTCTGATTGATGGATTATAGATCCGATCCTTTACAACCAGACTAACATCACGAAAGTTCAAATATGGCCCAGATAAGCATAAGCTACTATGGTTTTCACTACTAGTTTACTTACTACCTATAATATAATCTATTTTCACCAGATTGCCAATAGACCCAACTGCTAAGTTTGAAGTACATTCGCTATGGTTTTTTGACAGTCGTCTCTGTGAAACTGCTTGTAATCATGGAAACGCATATTTAACTGATAGCTGATTGTTGTTAACAAATAGTAGCATAATTATTTCCAGCATTATAATTAATTGGTTTTTAAACTACCTTTAGAACAAAATATGTGTGTTATATAGAAGTGATTAGGTATTGATTATTTGTTTATAATTAAATGGTACCCAAAGTTTTAAATGTCGCGACCTTATTTTGGTACTTTTGAATTATCAATAAGGATTATATAACTGTGTTTTTCTAATGACAACAAAAATGCTTTCTGTTTATGACAAAAAAATTACCGTAGAGTGAACATAAACATCGAATTATGCGCTACACGACATAGGTGAACTATTCGTTTAGATTCAGTGAAAGCATGAGTCGATCAAAATTAGACCACAATTGAAAACCTGTAAGCACTGAAAATCTGCCACGTCCTAGTATGGGACTCCTCACCAGTACGCATTCACGAATCCACATGCTGGACTCGAATCTAGGGCCTACGCCTCACCTCTAGACCACTATGACGGTATCTAACGATATTAATTTATAGATTTAATCAATGAACAACATTGAGCAAACATCTACCGTTTTCTTAGGTGAGTAACTACACCATAAAGTAAATTGGTTTAACGTAACCAGGCTTTCGTTCTTTAAAGTATAGCAAACACTTATACCAAGTGCGCTCAAAGTTGGTTACAGATTCAGTCGCACATTGTTAAGTGAAATACTTAGTTTAGATATTGCTTTATTATCATCGTCACGCAATCCTTTTTGATGCTCTGTCCAAACTTCGTTGATAAAAAGTTTATGGAGGCTCCAAATGGTTCGAATAACGATATCGAACACCTGGCAAAATTAAACTGTTGAAATTAGTTTGTTGGATTTTCTCGTTATAACTAGAGACAAAGTGTACTTGGATTTCAACATGATGAAATGACTTTCACAGAGACACTCTTACACAGAAAACCTATTTTTATTTTCGATTTTACTGAAAGTATGATGGTACTTGTAGAATCAATAATTGCTGCAATTTCTCCTCTACAGCGTGAATTGGTCGTTCAAATTAGGATATGCGCTTATCACGGTTTAATTTTTTCCATAATTTTACAATCCGCTTCGATCTACAACAATTAGGATGAACGATATTAACACTGATTTTTTCCTAGGATGCTAACAGCTCTTGGAATATGTGAACTGAAATCCAATTAATAACTATTGCGAAAAACGCCTACGTATTTTCATCAAAGATATATGGTGACTAGCAGTAGAATTCAAAACGCGTGTTTCGTCCTATTCGAAACTCGTCTTCTGGATGTACCCTCTACACACCAGAGTTAAAGTTCACTCCAGGACTCGAACAAAGCACTATTCACTCAAACCACTTCTAACCACCATCCATCGCTGCTTATAATGCTTGTGATTTTATAACAAAATCGAGGCATACCTCACATGATGTAAATATACCTAAAAGCGACTAACCAATTTCAGTTCTAAATATCAATGGGAAGGTTTAAACAGCCGATATTAACTACTTTTACACTTAGGTAGTATACTTCATTTCCATCCTATGTATATGTTAAATCACATCGATGCACTTGTTTATTTATTTGAACACATAAATATTGGTACAAGGGGGCACCAGATATATATGCGCCACACAAAACAATGAGAATGAGAAGACAAAGAGAAGGTATGGTGTGTATAAGAGAAAAAAAGAGAAGACATAGAATCGATGCACTTGAGCCATTCCAAACGATTTTGAATCATGTCATTCACAGTCTCTAATCATTGGTTGCGATAATCATGTAGATCGCAACCCGGTAGTTTACACTCATTAATATTGTTCAGTCCATCTATTGATGAATTCATGAAGTGATTCAATGTTTAAGGTTTATGAAATCCTAGATTTCTTCCAACCTACTCCTACATCAGACAAAATTGCCTTTCTAGGTAGGTCGTGGTTGGGCAGACGTGACCCGTCTTTGAACCACCCCGGTTGATGAATATTTACTACATCTTCAACTCATTTCTCATTCTTACTGAGTAACCTATTCCTAACCCCTTCACCGATTACTCCGTGAACTAAAATACACAGTCAGTGCATCCAAGACACCCATGATCGAATGCTAGTAACCTGTGAATATCCTCTTTTCGTAATGCTCATGTTTCACATCCATGAAGTTGGACAGAGCAAATTGTAATTCAGTAAACCCGTCGTTTGTTTGGCAGACTGATATCTCTCTTACATCATAAGTGACTCAAGTGGGCAATAGCCAATCGAGCCATTTGAATCCGTGCTGAGATTTTGTCAAACACCAGACTGTCAGGACTAATGTGACTTCCAAGTGGTCTTTTTGTTCAACATAGGATGTATACTATTCTGCTTTTGATTTTTAGTGAAGTTGATGTTAGTTCATGACATCAGTTCTTCATTCTTTGTTCATCAGATCTGATTGGTAAATTCGGTTTGTTATACGGTTCGAGAAGTCTGAATTATATCTTTTTATATAAATGGGTTCCATAATCTATTCACTTCACTAAAGTACTCAGCGCAGATTGAAAAACATTGTGAAAGCCCGTATTTTATGAGATTGTTTGTTTACTTCCAGCTCACATTGTTCGGAATCGAGTCGTGATCATACTAATGTGAACTCGACTAAAAAACGCTTACAGTTTCGTTCTTTATGCTCAGGTCTACGATCACATCGTTCAGAATCGGTAAGTTAATTGATAGATAGATTTTACTGTATACATATCGGTCATTTAATTATTCCTTATTATCCTTCAATGTTGTACGATTTTCATTAATTTAGAGAAAATACTCATTGTTTGTATTTTCACTAGGTAGTCCGTACAAAATCTTTCTATAACTTGATAGATACTGATAGTTTTCCTTGTGATGTGACCTTCAGTTGGTAACGTTTAGGTTTAGAGTTTTTTGAGATTCTCAATTTATTTCATTCAACCTATTTTGCATTTGAAGTTATCAAATTAAAGTTTAGGCGCTTATGTGTATACATGGTCAGTGTATGACATGGTGTCGTGGTATGAAAGAAAGCTGCAAAGGGCTAGCTTCTCTTGGTCCTTCACGACTCCCTGGATGGGGTCCAAGAGATGGTGCAACACAGTGGCTAGAGACGTTATCAGATATGGCTCGGAATAGAAGCCAGTGGCGAGCCTGCTGTAACCTTCTTTTACTTTCTTCATAAAGAGTGGTTCTAACTTTCTTAGCTGAGTCTTCCGGTTGTACATTTCAGTCCCTCCTTTTTTTCCTTTATATATACACATCTTCCCCCTTTCTCTTCCCATTCTTATTGTTTTGTGTGGCGCATATGTATCTGGTTCCCCTTTGTACCAATATGTATGCGTTTAAATAAATAATTGATAAATAACATGTAAATACAGTATTTTTTGGAGTATAGACAATCATTGAATTATGTAGGCTCTACTTGAATGTGATTGTTGGTTAAAACGCCTCACATCCGGAATTCTTGAATTCAGGTGGTTACTCGTCGTAATTAATCACTATTGCACTTATTATTATTGACTCAAGGATCTTGAATTCAATTTCCAGTGGGGTGCCACACCAGAACGAAACAGCCATCCAGTGCTTTCTGATTTTCTTTTGTTACCTGGCGGAGATGTTTGTTTACGTCAGTGGTTGTGGCTTCCATGGAAAAGCTGTTGCTCATTTGAATTTAGGAAACTATTTAAGATTTATTGCCTACAAATTAGTTGATATCAATATAATTCATTTTCATAAATTATCGGGTAGTTTATGAAGTCTAGTTTTTTTGTTCTTAGAGTAGACGAAACTAAAGTATATAGTGTAGATTTCTTCTTAGAAACTGATCGGAACAAGCGGAAGTACTTGTGTGTGTATTATAGTTCTTGGCTCAGCCATAATCTCTTGTTCCCAATCGTATCTGCTGTCTTGACACGTGTTGGTCAGGCTTGCCTATTGTAATAACCAAATCAATTTATTTTGACCGGATCATTCGTTCCTTTAAGTGTAACCGTGCTACACAAGTTAGTTGGAAAACGGTAAGATTAAAGACAACTAAAGGTCCGAGTGTTAAGTCCTACTACTGACTGTATGAGCATATAATAACAATCAGGTATTTCCTTTAGACAGTTCACATATGCAGCGTTGATGCTTTCTCATAATGAAAAGAAGGGCATTACAAATGTTCAATCCTAACAATAATAGCACGTCTCATCGAACGGATTCCTGTCGTCCTATTCCATAAAGCCCTACCTAATGCAGTTATTCCTTGAACCTTCCAGTCTCACTCCTACACTGTTAAAATCACTTATAACCTAACTTTCTTTTCATATCACTCAAGAATATATATATATATATATATGTATATATATATATATATATATATATATATATATATATATATATATATTATTCATAGTTGAAAGCGTGAGTTAATTGAAGCTAGATGTGGGATCGTGGATGTGCACTGCTGAGGAGTCCCATAATAGGACAAAACGGCCGTCCAGTGTTTCCAGGTTTTCCTTGGTGGTCTAGCTTCAATTGACTCACGCTTTCAACTATGAAAATACTAAATCTCCACAAAACCCCTTCTGATTTATTTTTTTATTTTGTAAACAATAGCTCTCTCAATATCCCTCACTAATTTTTCTTGGCAAGACATTCCCAACGAGTCCCTAATAGGACGCACCGCGGGTCCTGGATTCTACTGCTAGCCACTATCCATCTTTGCTTACCATGCTTGTGAATTTAGGCTATATCGAGGCAATACGCACAGTATGCACATATGCCAATAAGAGACTGACCAGTTGCAGTACAAACACATCAACGTGAAGATCCAAATAAACAATACTAAGTTGAATTCCCAACTATAGTTTGTTTCACTTCGAACAGTGTATAATAGTTGTCAATTGGGATGAAAGTACATTTAAACATTTGAATTTATCTTGTCTCATCACATTTTAATATTTTCAAGATAACCTAATCCGTCCGTTCGTTCGTTCGTTCGTTCGTGTGTATGTGTATATATATTTATATAATTACACTTCATCTAAATGAGAGTATTGTATTGTCCCTAATGTAGAGATAACTTTTAAACACAAATCATTATATAAATCTAACTTAATGATCTGTTCTATTTGTTCCTTCTCTACCTTGTCATAATCAACTTTGATCATTTTGATCACACTTTTTTTTTTACCTTGACCTCTTATAATAATTACAAATTATTGTAATGCCGAACACGATTATTTTTATTTAAACTAATCATATTTATTTGGTATAAAATGCTTAATCTCAACATTCATTGATTAGTCAATGTAGAGTTATGCATATATATGGTGGTCTAGCTTCAATTGACTCATGATCTCAACTTCATATATATATTAGTTATTTGAACACATAAATATTGGTACAAACGGGCACCAGATATATATGCACCACACAAATCTCATTTGATTTGTGTGAGGGCTGTGATACTACCCAGGTGCCCGAATTGAAGCAGGTGGTTTGCATAGGGGACCACACCACGATTCGTTGACTTACATGTCTGATCCACAAGACAGTGGAGCAATGTTATAAGATACAGTCCCATGGTAGCCGGTGACCAACGATTGATTCATACGCCATTTGTTCACTAGGGATCCTCGAGCCCATGTGCATCATTGGTTTGGAATTAGGGTTTCTCAACTACCCTAGGTCGACTTTCCGTGTCCACTAACCCGGTTGAAGCGCCGGACATTCGCTTTTCGTCCTCTCAATTTCGTAAACAACAGTAATGCCACGAGAAGGCAGTGAGTAGGACTTTCCTGTGAGAGGCTATATATATATATATAACTGTTTAACAATAGTAATATATTGTAAATCTCATTAATTTTACAATATAATCTATTATATGGTGTATATATAGTAAATCATTTCAATATTCCATTAGGTTTCATCTCACTTGACATCATACTACTAATCAATCTAAACATCTTTGTTATTTAGAAGGGGGGTTTTGTGAAGATTTCAGTAATTTTATATAGTTGAAATCATAAGTCGATTGAAGCTAGACCATCATGGAAAACCTGGAAGCACTAGACGGCCATTTCGTCCTGTTGTGGGACTCCTCTGTGGCAGTGCGCATCCATAGTGGTCTGGTTTCAATTGACTCATGATTTCAACTTTATCTTTGTTTTTTTTGTTTTATCTTTATATGAGGGAGAAATCAAAAGAAAAGATTTATTACATAAAATCTTCAAACTACCGTTCATTTAGTTATTTGGATTAAATGATAATTTTAAAAATAATTTCTATCAATTATAAACAGAGATGGATTGTGGTGGCTAACAATGATGGAATCTAGGAAGCGCATCTCTTCTTTTTTGCAGCTTGTCTTCAGTTGTATATACTTTTCACATCCCAGAGTTGATGTTCATTTCTGTAATCGAACTTAATATCGTTGACTTCAAATGCCATTGCGTTATCAACTTAACTATTGAGTCTATATAACCATTAGGTTGTACATTAGGGTGAAGTTTATGGCATCTTTTATTGGCTGTTTGAATCTTCTTATGAATTTTTAAGAGTAGTATCAATCGGTCTCGTTTCTATGTTATTATTATCTGAATAACTCAAAAAGTTATTGCACAATTGATTATCACTTTGAGACACTGAAATTTATGGTTTCATGTTCATCCTGTTCTATTTTATTTGTGTAAACATTGTTAATTGGCATGTACTTTTTACTCAAATAATCACACTTTGTTTTTCTAGTTATACAGACGCTATATATATATATATATATATATATATATATATATTTATATCAGAGCTTGAAGTCACTAACTTCTAGTCTAAGCCATGTTGGTAGATGCAGACTACTTGGTTGGAGTCGGCGCGACTATCTTAACCAATGGTTGGAGACTCTAGGTGACATGGCTCAGAATCGATCACAATGGCGTAGGTGTATACACTCTTTATCTTCCCTTAAACCATGAGATTAAAAATCGCTTCATATCTGTCTTATGAAATACGTTGACAAGTATACGTTTGACCGGAATGTTCGGAACATATAGAGCAAATACCTTCTTATTCCAGATCAACTCCATCTTCTCATTGTTCTGCAAAACTGTAATTGATGAGTAGCACAATGATCTTATATGTCTTTGTATGTTGTGAAATCATTCTTTCTTTTCGAGTCATATGGTGTATACTTAATCACTTTTACAATTACTAATACTCTTATTATTTCTACTGCTTTAAACTTAGAATTACATCTCCACAATCATAGGGAAAATCACTGGTAAATCTTTATCAATATTCATAATAACGTAATTTTGATTAACCTTAACAGTAACAACGAAGTTTACAGTTTTGTGTTCATTACACATCCAATTATGGATCAAATCTACTTAATTACAACAAGTTTATATCAGTTAAAGCGATTTCGTTCAGTATTGATTTTCTATATGCGGCTACACATAGTCTCAAGTCTAGCACAATTTATTATAATATATGTATGGTGTTATGAATAAGTATGCTTTTTCTGTTTTCAACAATCAACCAACTTTGAAAACCTATTTTGTTGCCAATTTCAATCATATAGAAGTATGTACCCATTGTGATCGTGAACTGATCAATGGTGGTCTAACATTGATTGGTTCACGATCTAAATTAGAACTCAACAATCTTCACAAACTTATACTGAATTCTATATTGTTAATATGAAACATATATACTAGTGTGAATGGTTGATTTATTGAATACTTGAGACTGATTATCTATTTCACTGTCAGCTATCTAATAATTATTCAATTATAATATCTAGTCATATTGAGCTTAGTATTTGATAAATTGAAAGTATTTTAGAATTCCAGGAACACCTTGATAGACGACATGACATGATATACACCATCATCCAGAAGAAAACAAACATCCTTCGACAGAAACTGTACGATCCCCCACACTGAAGCATTTTTTTTTATTTAGAAAAAAAGAAGCCATACACCAAAATTGACTAGAATACGATTAAAAATTTAAGTCACATAAACATTTTAATTGACTATTAAAATGATCATATAGAATAAGAAGGCTTAGTACTTTAGATATAGTGCCAATCTACTGCGAATACACTGCTGATATGTTCCATTTCGATCTTCTTTTTAATGATAAGCATGTTATAGTGTAGGCTGTAAATGATTTGAACCAACAAAACAAATTCTGATCCATCGATAAATCATATGGAATGATACATTGTGTCGTGATTGAACGATAGCTATTCACATTGATGTAAGCCTTTGAACGATTTGAAATCAAAACATAGGATCGAGTGATGAAAGTATAATATAGGGATGAACTATCAACATTGGGAAAGTGATTTTCTTTAAGTTTTTGCTCAGCAATTGGCTTTCATGTATCGTGAACAGTAGCGATTATCTCATATAGTACTGAGAAAGTTCCAGTTGATTGTGTTAAACGTATTCATTCCTCAATTGTTATTCTGTAGACTTTATATAAAATAGTATTCTGAAATCTTCACCTTCAACGTTTTACTCTTAGTCAAGCTTTCATTTGATGGTAGTGTATTTTGATGTTAGTTCATGATAAAACTGGTCATCTGAAACTCCTAATCGTAATCCGAACTAAAAACAATGTAGATACTCTTTAAAACTCTTTTTAGATTTCTGTAAAAATGAACAATCTAATGATAAATTCATCTACAGTTATTGTTTGTTTTCCTATAACCTATCCATTTATAACGAATGTTCTCTAACTGGCTCATTCATTTACTCTTTCTTATAGTCAATGGCTAAAAGAATAGACTTAGTTTTTCGTTCAAAATAATAAAAGATATAACATTCTTGTATACAATTTATTTACAGAACATGTAACTGTAAATAAGAGACATAAATAAGTGAACAATATCAGTTTTTTGCATAGGTAAGATCATGATTCAATTGAAGCTAGACCACCATGGAAAACCTGGAAGTACTGGACATCCGTTTCGTCCTATTGTGGGACTCCTCAACAGCGCGCATCCACGATCCCTCGCGAGATTCGAAACCAGGACCTACCAGTCTCGCGCCAGAGCACTTAACCGATAGACCACTGAGTCGGTATCCGATGGTGTTAATGTCCGATTTCAATCAATCCTAGAAGTTGAGCAACTATTCACCAATTGTCTTCAATGAGTTGTTATTTCACAACAGACCTGGTTGAACTCCACTGGTAGGTCCTGGGTTCAAATCTTGCGAGACGGGATCGTGGATGCGCACTGCTGAGGAGTCCCACAATAGGACGAAACGGATGTCCAGTGCTTCCAGGTTTTCCATGGTGGTCTAGCTTCAATTGACTCCTGATTTCAACTATGAAAATACTGAAATCTCCACAAAACCCCTTCTGATAATATCAGTTTTGTAAGTCACATTTATTCTCTTAAATAACTTCTATCACAAATTGTGTTAAGCGTAAATTTCATCTAATCATATTAAATTTCACTGAAATCTAGGCCAATGCTGGTTGGAGGAAATTAACTTGAATTGTACAAAGAAAACTATCAAAAGTAACGATGTGTACATATGAGTGAGGGATGTGGGTTTAGGTGAAACAGAAATTACCAAAAAGATATGTATTACGATTCTTTTAACAGTTCCTCTTACATAATTCTGTTCAAAAAAGAGAAACTAACAAATTTCTTTTATCATTTGCATCTTGGAGACCGATTTTGATAATCCTTCATTCAGTTAGTCATCTTACTTACACATGTTATTCCTCGTGGAGAAGCATAGGCAGCCCACTAGAACATTCCACGTATCCATATTATTGTTCCTCTGGTTGTTAGAAGAATCGTCAGCCTCGTGACTTCCAGTGAATATGGGCTTTCACCATGAGACGTCATATATCTTCAATTCGAAGGGCAGAATTTAAATGGTTTAATTTATTTATTTTACTTAACGTTTTTAGCAAGGTTGTTTTCTACCGGATCGGGATGCTGACGCCATGCCCGACCCTCCTTCTTTGTGTAGGCTTGGGACCGGCAGTAGCCCTAGAACAGCTACAGACGAAGTTCAGTCAGTCATCATAAACATAAAAATTTGTAACGTTATATACGTTAGCCTAAGTTACTTTACCTTATTAGCAAAACAAGATTAAGTTAACAAAGGGATCTTTACAACGTATTAGTACTGATAATGAGCAAGACTAAACATTAAAACTATGCCTCAATAAGAAAATATGTATGAATAAATATTGAGACTAAAGACACTCAGCTTTTCAACCAATAATGGTTAAATGATTGGTCATTTGTTTGTATTCCTCTTTATCGAAACCAATACAATCTCTGCGTTATCTAGTTAAACTGTCTATTAACAGTTTACATAGAAAAGCATTGGGTGTTTACTTAGCTCATCTCCATAAAATACTCTAATATTGATGAGAAAGATAGAGATTGTGTTAAAAAATCGATTTAGGCTTAAACTACACCTTTTGTTGTCATTCATATCCTTGCAAACATTTATTCTATCCCATTTTCATTGTTTTATTTTCCATCCGTCCTTTTAAAACTGTACCCTTGATACTAATATTCGTCAATATTTGAACGAATAGTTTAACAGAAATTGGGCACTGAATATGTAGGAAACATTCTTTTCCGTAAATTATATTTGAATAATATAAGCGGTTGAAACTTTCTAAATATTTCCAACATTTTGTTCAGCAAACTTGTCTAGATTTCTTCAGTGTTTATTCATTTATTTAAACACATAAATATTGGTACAAGGAAGCACCAGATACATATGCGCCACACAAATCTCATTTGATTTGTGTGAGGCCTGTGATACTGCCCGGATGCCCAAACTGAAGCAAGTGGTTTTCTTAGGGGGCCACACCCGGAGCCTTTTGACCTAAAGCTCTAACCCACAAGGTAGTGGAGCATCGTAAGGAGATGCAGTCCCATAGTAGCCGGTCACCAACGATTGATTCATACGTCATTTGTTCCCTCAGGATACTGGAGCCAACCCATATGCACCATTAGTTTGGAATGGAGGTTTTTCCAACTTCCTTAGATGTACTTTCTGTCTCCACCAACTGGGGTAAAGCGCCGGATATTCGCTTTTCGTCCACTCAATTTCGTAAACAACAGTAATGTCACGAGAAGATAGTGAGTAGGACTTCCCTGGTGGTGGCTGTATATGCGTGGCCATATGAGAGGATTTGGCGAATCAGAGCTGACTCTCTCCACACTCAGCCGTACCAGGGCATTTGGGGCGAGCCGACATCTTGACCTTAATTATGAATAATTAGTAGAGATATGAAAAGTCATAAAATTACACCTAACTGACCTTGACTTTTTTCAACATTCTATCCAGAGAATTATGTACAATGAAAAATATTAATTACCCTCTTTAATAAACTTTATATCTAATTTCAAATCAATGACTTTTTCTTTTGTTGAAAAAATTCATTCCATAGAATATACTATGTGATATGTCTGGATCATTTTTATCACGTCAATGTTTTTGCAAAATTCTTACTATCGGTGGATCTGTAAGTTTTCTTATTCATTTTATTTGTTTATATATTAATTGAATACATATTTGACTAATGGTTAATTCAATACTTTTTATTGGTATTAAGAAAGATAACTTTAGTGTTTACTAAGTAAACGTAGCCTTCTTTAAAGCAAATATGGATAGTGGTTAGCAGTGGAATCTAGGACTCGCGTTTCGTCCTATTTGGGGACTCGTCAGCTGGATGTACCTGCATCTCAGAGTTTTTGTTCGCCCCGGGACTCGAGCCCAGTACTTTTCACTTGCTGAATTCCACTGTTTGGCACCATCCATCTTTGCTTTTAATGCTTGTGACTTAATGACAGTATCGAGGCAATCTGCACAGTATACACATATACCAATGAGAGACTGATCAATCACAATCTTAATTAATAATTGGAAGATTCAAACAAACAATACAAAAATAAATTGCTTTTTTTAATTTTTATACTGTTAAATAATAACGATTATATGTATTGAGGTTTCCAGCTGACCTATTTGACAATTATATATTCATGGAGTAATTGCTCGCATTCTCATATAAACAGTTCTATGATGAATTTGATCACATCAGCTGCCATACAAAAAACACTTCAACTATGAGATCAAATATCTGAAAAAAAAACAGAACAACTTGAAGTGTTACAAAATACAGAATGTTAACAAATTAAACACTATGGCAATCTATTGTAAATTCAATGTGATAAAAGGTACTTTCAGGTAATGTGATAAGGAAAACTTATCTATTTAACCACATAAATATTAGTACAAAGGGGCACCAGATACATATGCACCATACAAATCTCATTTGATTTGTGTGAGGGCTGTAATACTGCCCTGACAGAGGCAGTGAGAAGGACTTCCCTGACAGAAGCTGTGTACACCTGGCCATAGAGAGCATTTCGAGAGGGAGAACGGAATCTCCACACTCTCAATCGTACTCGGGCATTTGAAGGCGATAAGGAGAACATTACGACTTGTAACTAAAAATTGGATAATTTTAATGATCATCACGTCAAATACGCTGTTTATATTCAATCCGAAAATTGAATAATGATGTAATACTTTGATATCTCTAAGTTTTTGTCATTGTTTACTTAGTAGATATTGAAATCTTCCTTGAATTATCAACTATGAACAAGATGGTTTTGTTTTTTAAATAGTTTTATGTATTATGGGTAATGTGTTCTAATGGCACGTGGAGCAATTTAATTTTCAGAAGGTTTCTTTTGTCTTTATGAAAGTTTTCCTACGTAATGTAGTTTGATTCTATGATATGGATTACTGTGAAGTTACGATTCCGAGGCTTGGAAAGTGTAGGGTGTGTTTAGTCATGGATGGCATGAATAATAATAATAATATAGGTATTCTGAAAGTAATAATTATAGAATTTATGCCAGTTTATAGGCATGATCAGCTTGTTATACTTAGCCGGGAACTCTTGATTCTTTTTAAATGGATGTTCTGTTGATGTATGAACGGTGTGTTAAAGGTTATTTCCATTTCCATGACGGATTAAATATATTCATCCACAACGAGAGAAAATAAAACGGAACCAGAAAGCATGGGACAACAAAAGCTATAATTACAACGATAGCTCATTGGGGCCTACCATAATGCATGTGCCAGATTTTTTAATGATTTGGGGTTTATTCATATCTATATGATTAAGATTAGTCAATGTTACCAGGGGCGATGTTAATCTAAAGGACCAACACATATGAAGGTTCAGTAATTAAAAATGACAATATACTTAATGCTACCACAATCTCACATATTTAAGTCATTTTCAAACGAAAATTGTATTTCACTGACAGATTGTAGTAAGTTATTCCAGAGTCTGTAAAATTTACTGTTAAAGTAATCTAATATGAAGAGAAGGTTTAGAATGGGATCGTTTCATTAATGAGAAAGAGTTAAGGTTGCTGTAACTAAGAGTTGTTACCTACTGAATTGTTTTATTGGATGTGAAAGATAGTTTATTAAGTATTTTTGTAAGTGTAGGCATTTTTTTGCTTTCAAAAATATATCAAGTCTTATTTTGTCCTTGATTATATATTTTTTTTGAATACAGGATAATAAATCTTACTCATGGAAACCGTATTACATGCGTGTATCTGGTGCTGAAGTGAAATTTATCAAAGCATCTTGGGCATTTCATGGAACTGGACGAACAGCTAAAGTGAGTGACGGATTCTATCCTATTCACTGTTTATTTTTTTCTTCCCTAATCAAGACGAAATTGATTTGAATCAGTAAACTTCTTCTCTATGTTTATTTTGATTAATGTCGATTTGTTGTCGACAGTCAATGTCTTGAGGCCGATCTTAAATCGTCTTTTTCCTTAGCTCTTAATGTCTTAGTTTTACAACTTGAAGGCCTTTCCACTGGGGACGTAAATCTATGTGGTTAAGGTCACGTCTGCTATTGTAAGGATCGAAATTTTACAGCTCCTTTCTTCCGTTGTGAGGTACCATCTCTGAAAATCTCAGTTTTCTGAAGAGAATACCCTTCTTATATATCACCTCAGTACAGTGAGCAGTGAGATTTTACCTCCGAAACTTAAGTTTATGGCTTTTAGTCTCACCGTACTTCAACCTGACCCGCCTAGTGTAGTAGAACCTAGTGAAACGAATGTAGCAGTTAATATAACTCTATTGGGTCATCATGATAGACAAACCTTAACATCATGTCAAAGTGACAGCTACTGTCGAGATTTCTAGTTAACATATCTAACTGACTTCAACTGGACAGCTGTCAGTTAATAACTCAATGATTTGAAATTGTAATGTACTTGTTGTAGCTCTCAACCAAAATTATGATTTGAACACTATTAAAGTGTTTCACACTAGGATGGATATTTGTTCAATACTCTTATGTTTTTATTTCTTGAACTAATCAAAGTATTCATGTAATATAGACTACAAATTGACTAAATTTCACAAATTATCTAAGCTAATCTCGATTTATTGAGTATTTAGTTATAAAATGTGTTGCTAAATCAAACTGATCAACTGAGTGTTGTGTGAGCGAGAGAACAGTCATTAGTTGTTTGCCTAAACACAAACTGATAGATAATGTGCTAGGTATTTGATGTGTCATATATATTTCCCTAAATTTACCCTTATGCTTGATTGTTGGCGCATACAATTACTGGTCATGAGAGTGACGTGTTCTTGATTCGAGCCGTAATAAAGCCCTTGGTAGAATAATGCTGGTTGAGGACCTAGTATAGCAGTAGGTGAATCGTTTACACATATAAATCGTTCATAGTTCATTATACACAATTTAATGTGTCCTGTGAGAGTAAAGTAGCTTCCATAAAAATTCCATATCGAATTTTGATTATCTACCAGTTGCATTATAGTTTCCTGTTTATCGATCACATTAGCTCTTAGTAATACAAATAATACATTGTCTAAAATGATTCTCATAGTTGAAAGCATGAGTCAATCGAAGCTAGACCATCATGGAAAACGTGGAAGCATTGGACGGCCGTTTCGTTCTATTGTAGGACTCCTCAGTGGCAGTGCGCATCCACGACCTGATGGTCTAGCTTCAATTGACTCACGCTTCTGATAATAAAATGATTCTGATTGAAATTCTACACTCATTAATCTTATCATATGAGACTGTATATATAATGATAATAATGTACTCTAACATTAGAATGATCAAGCAAAAGGTCAAATATAGTCAGTTTAATTATACAGAAACATTTGAACATCTTACATTGGTTCATCTATTTCTCATCTATCGAATTGAATTATGTAATACTATAGTCTCTATCTAAACTACCAATGATTATTTAGTTGTTTTTGTTTTGAATGCAAAACTGAAACAACAACAACACCGACTTGTGTTTATCACTCTAATAGTGTGTAAATGTAATATGAGTAATTGGTGAGTAATCAGTCGTTTGTTTAAAGAGAATTAGTTTCTATTTATTTGGTTGTACCAACTGTACTGTAAATGCTAATTTCATTTGTTAATTAGTATGATTAGTTTAAGTTGATTTTATAGTTCACTATTGTGTAGTTCACTTTATGCCTCTTAAAGCTAATAATCTTTCATTGTATCATTGATACAATGACCGCAGAATCTTGGTGTCTTTTGTAAGCTCTCAATGTTTAATGAAAAGATAAACAAAGGAAACAGTCTTTTCCTTATATTATTGTATTGTACCGATCCGATCTAACTCAACATCAGTGGTTTCTTTTTTAAAATAAGTTTTCATTTTATCAAGTGTTCACCTATTTTTGATTAATGATGATGCACGACAAAGTTGTTGTTCGATTGTGTTAGTTTTTTGTTGTTGGTGGAATTGTATTTTATCTTAACAACATAGACTAATGAGTATCTAGGGGGAAGTGGTGGGTTAATATTTAAGGCTTTCGACTTTCAAATAACATGGTACAATTAAAATTTTCCCTCAGCCTACTTTGATTCGGACAACTGTGTAGTATTACTAGCTCCTCATACTTAAAATGTGGAGCGAAGCTGAGCCAGTCAGCAAGTGTTAAACAACTTAGAGGTTGGCACATGTGTACACCGCTTGAAGTTGCCGCACAACAAATAAAATTCATTAATACAAATCGCAGAGCAGTGAAAGTAGTAGTATCTTTAGTCGCCGACAAGATTAGTTGTATAAAAAGAGAAAATAGTATGATATTTTCAAACTGGAGATCTTGTGAAAGCAAAGAGTGAATATATCTATGTGATTGTGACTGATTATGATACATGACTTTAACCAATGATTACGAAAATTGTTCAGACCGTAACCAGGTAGTCTGCACTTGTTGACATGGCTCAGTCCACTTATAAATGACTTCATGGACTGATTTCGCTTCTTGGTTTGGCAGCCTTTAACTTTCTTTTCAAGTCTATCTCCAAACGAGATAACATTGCCCTTAGAAATATGTGATTAATGGCCATACGTAATGCATGTCTCAGTCAACTAAATTGATGAAGATTTACTACCTTATCAACCGATTTATCATCTTCACATAGTTTCATGTGCTTAACTTTTACATTGTTCATCCAGTAGTCTCATCATACTTAGCTAAAAGCTGAGTACATGAATCTCTACTTATTTGGTCAGTTGCATAAATAGGAGTAATTCATCTCTCTCAAAAAACATTTTTTATTGTATAACGCTTTTTTTTCGAAGTAGCTCATGTGTTTTTGTTTCTTCAAAACTGTCAACACCTATTCTCTGTGTGTTTTCAAGTCAACAGAGTGTTTATCAATCCAACATTAAAACAAGTCAACCATTAAATTAGAAATTGTAATTTCTATTCATCTTGACATATTCAAAAATTCATATATCGTTGTATTATGTTTACACACATTGACACACTGAATCCTAAGAAAATCTAAACTAAACGGTGAGACTATAATTTATGGACGAACCAATCAAATATAACATAACAGGTCTTAGATTTTGGCGCAAATTTCATTCATCTATTTGACTAAATGACGCTTCGGCATTTAAGCTGATGTCAGTTCGTGATGAAAACCTCAAATCTAGTTTCTAATCCCAACCATCAACTGTCAATCATAATTCCAATTCCTCACACTGGTTTAAAACCTTCATTCCTAAGATCATTTTAGAGTCGCTCAAAGGGTTTTCCATAAATTATGGTCTCACCAACTAAACACGAGTCTTAATGGTACACACACAATATCAGAGACCGAATGTAAGGAACTATGAAACCAGTTCACTGGAAATTTTACATCATCTAAGTGTGAAACTACCATATATATTATAGATAAATTATATATTTGTAATATCCCAATGAGTAGAAAAATTAGATTTTCTGACGTTTCGTGACTTAGTGTAAGCCACTTCTTCAGAGAATAAATAACCAAATTAACATTAATCCAAGTTTAAATAGTACAAACGGAACAATCAAAGAATATTAGGTGATCAATCAAAAACAGGTCTGAATAAATCACTGTCACGTCATTTCATTTCGGTCAAGGTGATTCATAAGCTACATGTATGTAATTTTGTGTGTATGTATGCACTGTTAATAATGAAAACTGTGTGACCTTTATAATTACAAAGGATAGAGTTTGATTTGTAATGTAAAGGTGTGAAAATGTCCCACATGCAATGTCGGGACCGTGATTCATTGAGACCTGTTTTTGATTGATCACCTAATATTCTTTGATTGTTCCGTTTGTACTATTTAAACTTGGATTAATGTTAATTTGGTTATTTATTCTCTGAAGAAGTGGCTTACACTAAGTCACGAAACGTCAGAAAATCTAATTTTTCTACTCATTGGGATATTACAAATATATAATTTATCTATAACAATCTACCCAATGCTCAATTTATTCGAAATTATCAAATTAAGACTTGGTAATGATACCTACCATATATATTTATATATTAGTGTAATTACCTAAGCAATCCGTTTAAATGTAATCAATCTGACTGTTACTATTATCTAATAATAGGTGTATAGGTGTATACACTCTTTATTTTCCCTTAAACCTTGAGATTAAAATTGCTTCATATATGTCTTCCTTCCTATACTATATCCTTATATACAACCTATCTTTTATATATTATCATCACTAAATTAACTACTATGAATCCGGTGTTCATCTTGTTGTGCTAACGAGGTATGGCAACTTGGATCGAAGCATTTGTGTGCCTGGTCCTACGTTGTTGCTGACTGACTGTTACTATTATCTTGACACTGTTGTACTACATCAATCATCCCTATTTATGTTAATCCATTCAACATGTTCAACTTTTTATCCTATTTTAAATGTTGATTATTCAACAAATCCATTAAGTTTATTCAATGTATATCATATTTTAAACGGTATACACACATGTATTTGTTTATCTGCTTGTCAATGTTCATTTCATCTTAATTCTGAGTACAATGTTTCATGGTGTGATACACTGTTATAACTTGTGGCCGAGTGGATGCCCTGTTTATGTATGACGTGATAAAACCGCCAATCAGAGAGCAGCGAATTATCTATTGGAACAGTAACACACGAAAACCATACGAGCAGTATAGAGTGCCTATCGGTCCTGCTTCTGCCTAGCCCAGTCAGTCAAGCCCAGAACAGCCTCTGCGGTACCAATCCTTATATTTCAAACATACTGGGTTTCTATACCAATCAAACAGACCACATCGACCATGAAATAGAAAATAACATTTGTACAAGAGTTAGCCAAATGTGGCTGTTAATGTGGGAGGCAGCAATTAATAGACTAGGGATAACTCAAGAATTGTAAATTGTATAATGATAGTCTATAGGTCAAAATAAAGCTCATGATAAGGAGAACATGAATATGAACAGTTTAGTTATTTATCAATTATACGATAAAAATGATATGCATAATAATGGTTCATAAATAGATCCCAAAGTTACCATTCACTATTGTTATCTGGTCATAACATACACATTATCATTCATTAGTGAATAATCAGAATTGATAATTGCCAAGTTCAGTGCTTTTGTTTTTGTTTTTCATTTTTTTGAAGAAAAAAATTATCAATCAATCGATTTGTTTGAACATGTGTTGCTTATACATCCGTCCACCCAACCCCCACCCTTACCCCCCTACACATACACACTCTGAGATAGATAAATAGACAAACAGTTTTATGTGTAAATAGTTTTTGATAACTTTGTCTAACCTTTGTTTACCAAGACTGGTTTTTACCGTATTTTTTTTTAAAACAATGTATGTCAACAGACTAATTAAGTTGGAATGATATTGCGCAATATTTGTTTTGTTTTGTTTTCAATTACGTCTAAGTGTTCGCATAAGTTGATTGTTTGTATAATTATTAGTAGTAATTATCTAAATTTTAGTGTTGGTTTAGTATAAACGTCTGTTTTTCTCTGTAAGCAAAGATGGATAGTGGTTAGCAGTGGAATCCAGGACGCGCGTTTCGTAATATTTGGGACTCGTCGGCTGGATGTATCTGCATCTTAGAGTGCATAACACGATGGCGTTTGAAACGAAAGGTACTGGATTCGAGTCCTAGAGTAGACATCAAATCAGGATTACATTTGTTAAACTTGCCCAAGGCACCGAAATGACAACTAAATTATCGTTACTGTATCCAAGTTCATATTGTTTGACGTCAGTTTTTACCAAGATGGCACCGACACCAGTTGTGACCAAACCTCTGAAAACGATTATGGAATATATATAGTTGCCGAGCATATATATATATATATATATTGTTTACAAGTTTTCTACATACATTTGAAATCTATACTTTTTCGCACAGAATCAAACATCGGTCTAACATAGAGTGCGGCCTACAGTTTAAATTTGCTTTTTACACAATGACTTTCATGGTCAAATGTATGGATTCCTGTTTAGGGGGTTATTTAAGTTATTCTGTATAATTGTGAAATACGTGCAAATTGGATAGATGGTTTTCTCTAAGTCGGAAAAAATAAGCTCGTGACATTTGATAGGGTTGTAAAACATTGATTTGAATGTACATTCATTTGTTTGCTGAAATCTACTAGTGTCGGTCGGTCGATCAGTCAAACTCATAGTAGCATCTAGTATATTTGTGTATTGGTTCAAGCTGTCACACTAGATCATCACAGCCAGACCGAATAATGGTAGAAATAATAACACTGTTACTGGTAGTAAAAAAGATTAAGCACACACATTGTAGTTCGGGAAGAAAACACAATTCCGTAGAATGAAAATATATAAGATAACTTAGAAAAAAAGGGTCAAAGGGTAGACAAGGAGTTATTTTTATTTAAAAAAATGTATTCGTTCCAATGCAATCGATTCGGAATCACTTCATTCAACGTTTCCAACTGTTAGTTTTTACAAGAATCAGATAATCTACTTGTAGACTGTGTTAATTACTCAATTCAGGTATTCAAAAACGTAATACAATGATAATCCTATGAGGATTATAATGTTAGTTGCATAGAACATATCTCACTTCATTATAGTTTGCACTACTTTGAACCATTAGATTAACCAGTACTTATTATCTTATGGAAAAGTTTACTAGTCACTGAAAACTTATCTCGACTTGTAAAAAATCTCATAGAATCAGCAATCTTTTCTCATTATATCTGGTTTGAAAGAGACAAAATGTGAATGATATCATCTTTTTCTCTCTCTTTTTATACAATTGAATGTTTGTAGAATTAGTTTCATTACCATTGAAAACCTTGACCACTGTAAAGTTGTTTAGCCCTAATATTGTACTTCTCAACAGTGCGCATTCACAACTTCGGATTCGGGTATCGAATCCAGAATCTTCGGTCTTTCACATGTAAATTTATCCTACAAACCACTAAGTCAGTATACAACATTGATAATATTTAAGTCCAGCCAATTCGTAATGTTTTTTTTACCAAAGATATGTGAATAAATGACAATATCACAACAAATCACTTACAATCCACATGTCGAATAGAGACGGGTCACTCACACCATTACATAAAGTAATAGTTTGTTTCATTTAGTCGTCAAATATCATTGTCATTCTGCCTTATATTCATCTAAATTGTTGACAAGTATTTGGATGGTGAGTTGTAATTTCTTTCACTTGTAAACTACCATTCTATTTACTCTATCCTGAACAAGTTACCTTATTTTTTCTTTTCATTTTGTGCACCATAGACTTCTAAACATAAAAATGATATCATCTATCCAAGAAATAACAGTTTGGGTAGCCTTCGTGATAATCTTCGTGATACTTCTCAAGGAACATTGGATACTTCTAAATCTCATGATGATTTAAATGATGATTCTATGACATATTATTATCCTGTATACAATACTGATATCGATTATTCAAACAATATGATGAATGTTAATAAATCATTTAATTGTAATGCATCATGTTTAATTCTACCAATACCTGGTCTTATATGGTGTTCAGAACAATTACCTGCTAATTTTCCGAATTGGTTACCACTTGGTTGTAATTCAAATCATCATAATAGTAGTAATAGTACTCAAACATTAACTTCAAGAATAGCTAGTAATAATAATAATAGTACTAGTGGAATCAATCCTGATTGGATGGATCCTCATGTTTCTGGTTTATCTCAACAAATTTTATCAGATTTCAATGATTATTATAAATTGAATACAGTAGATTTCCAGAATACAACAACAACTACTACTAATAATAATAATGTAAATATGAATGATGAAGTTAGTAGTCGGTCAAAGTTTCGTTGTTATCGTTTCGCTCATTTAACAGCTGGTGTTGAGTTATTATTTGTATTTCCGGATGAGAATGCGGCAATGACTTGTTTAAAAATGTGTCAGGTAATAATGATTTTATTTTGTCTGTTGTTGGTCATATATATATACCTTCATACTTCACGAATTTGTGTTTCAAAATGTTATCATCTTGTGTAAATCTCCAACTGAGATGCAATACTGCTTGGTTAAAAAACTTAGTTGAATAAGGTGGCGAGACTACAATTTATGGGAGCGTTTCAGAGATTTCAAGGTCACTGCACCAATTTCAATACCTGATGCTCATGTACGAACGGTTCACAGAGAATTTTAGAGAAAACTTGACAATTAAGCGGTCACAACAAATGAGACTACTAAGAAGTTCCTGTCTTTGTGATTGCGGGTATTAAATGACTTGTAGACCTTGTGCGGACTACCATGATATTGTCCTTCCATGTAATATATGTTGAAGGAAGACGTTTGCTAGAATAGGAGCCTTTATCGCTCGATTCAGATTGAGACTAAGACATATTATAATAATTGCCGGAAACTGTATAATAAAAGCACCTATAACAATGGCTGCAATAATCTCAGATGCTACTGAAACTTTGGCTGTTCAGTAGTATGAGTATTTTAGGGACATATCCATACTAAAAATGACAAACTTACACAACCGCAGTACACACAAACAATAATGAAGTCACGTGATCGAGGCTGAGAGGGTTTTTGTGATGTTACCATGGTTCCAGAGACCAACTATTATGGAGGCATATGGATGAGTTCCTCTACCGTATGCATTACGATTTTGGAACCTTTGAATCTTTTTCTAACCTTGACAAGTTTTTGGACTATATGAAAGAAATGTATTCACTTTAATTCTTTGGTTTTGTATAATATATTTTTACTCTATGCTTACTGTTCACTTATTGACTATCATTTCTCAAGGTCACTTAAGATTCGTTCAAAGGTCGTCCATAAATGATAGTCTCGCCGATTAGGTATAATGTTTCATTGTTTATACCACAGATTGAGTCTAGTTATATATCATTTGAGAATCAGGAAACACTAAATGGCTATTTCTTCATAATATGGGACTTCTCAGCAGTACGCACTAATGACCTCACTTTATATGAAAAGGTTAACGTCTAAACCACACAGGTTTACATTTATAACTAGCAATGCTGGGGCGCCGTTGAATAGCTTAACTTGTCCTGTTGTTGTGTTGTTGACTTTCATTCCGTTCACTGGTTTTAGGTGATATCATAATACTGAAATATATCATTGTGGTTTAGAGGTAATAACCAGTAAACAGTTGTCAATCAATTAGTTAACTAAAAACGATATGTGACATATTCTTTGGACTATCGTACCAATTCAATTCTCGGGCGTAGTAAGGATGTAATCGTGTATATATATATGATGAACATTTTTAAATGAAAATGTTAATTAATTGATAAATTTACGGTTGTCAATCTTGAATCAAATTAGCTCAATTATCTGCCATTCGAACGTTGTCATCCGTCTTAAATATATGTATGTGTAAACAAAATGATCCTATTACAAGTACACGTTTTATTTAGTTAGTTTTTTTGATTGCATCAAAAATACCAACATATATATGAAATACCATTTAAATCATAAACTGATTAAAGTTAGACCACCGTTGAATTTGTGTGAGGGCTGTGATACTGCCCAGGTGCCCAAACTGAAGCAGGTGGTTTTCTTAGGGGGCCACACCCGGAGCCTTCAACTTAAAGGTCTTATCCACAAGGCAGTGGAGCATCGTGAGGAGATGCAGTCCCATCGTAGCCGGTGACCAACGATTGATTCATACGTCATTTGTTCCCTCAGGATACTGGAGCCAGCCCATATGCACCATTGGTTTGGAATGAGGGTTTTCCAACTCCCCTGGTTGGACTTTCCGTGTCCACCAACCCAGTTAAAGCACCGGGCATTCGCTTTTCGTCCTCTCGATTTCGTAAACAACACCTGTGGCACGAGAGGGCGGTGAGTAGGACTTGCTTTGCAGAGGCTATATACGCGTGGCCATGTGAGAGGATTCGGAGAAGAAGAGAGGACTCTCCCTACTCTCGGCTGTACCAGGGCATTTGGGGGCGTTTCTTTCTCGTACGTGGGAATTCTCGGATATTTGAAATTGGAAAATTTATCAATGTGTATATCTCCTTTTTCTTTTCTATTTGTCATTATTTTCTCAGCTTTCTGGTGGACGTGACTATGATTGTATTGTTGAACAGTTAGGACGATGTGATCATCGTAATGCATGTAAGTTGTTGATGTATTGATTTTTCAGTAATTTTCATTTTCTCTGATTGATAATTGAAATGATTGTAAAAGTGAGAAAAAAAATGTATTCGGTAACCAAAGTTGCTATATAACACTAGCTCGACAAGTTCAAGTTAATATTATCAATGACAGAAGAGTTGAAATGATGTAGAAAAATTAAATATCCGTCTCTGGCGGTAAGGTCACAACAAGTACGGAGTTAACACAAAAACTACCCACAAAAAGGTCGTGTGTGACCAACCTCAAACAGTTGTCCCTTGGGCACTGCGGTCACGCTCTCAGGTCATTAAGACCACTTCTAACCCAATTTCCTTTTCAGGTACCTCTAGAAGAACCCTCCCACGGTATGGGCAACCGGGAAGTGATAACTGCCCTCATACCTCTAACAGCACTCAAGATCACTGTATTCATAATCTGACATATTATTCGAATCGAGAGAATGAAAATTTATATATTAAGATATAATGAATCTGTAGATCTTAGAGTATGATAAAGAATGAACTTTTATGTACCCTTGTATTCGATTGCGAATCGTGTTTTGTTGTGTCCAATCATCGGTCGATGTTATTATGTAGACTTCAACAAGGTAATTTTCACTTACCGACATGGTAGTCAGCGACTTCACGAACTTATGCCATGCCTTGGTTTGGGCACCTTTAGCTATCTTCCATCCTATTTATATATCAGTTAGTGATAATTCGCAAAAATCTTGACCGACTTGTCATCTTTGTTTAGTGCAATAATTTTAGTCTTACTGCTGCTCCTTTTGTTGCTGTACAATACCTGTGCGATACTTCGAAGACATTTATGATTAAAAACTCATAGACTACATATGAAATTTATGTCCATAGACCATGTTTATGGCCACTGAGTAGTATAGTGGGAGACTTATGATCATCCTAACTACTTCGCTCCCTATGTTTCACTTCATGACTTGACGCAAACTAGTCTTGAAGCAGTTTTTTACGTCTACAACCATCTATCAAACTGAATTGCTTCTCCTCAGCTTCTGGATGCCGAATAGCTTTGGAGGCTTATCTTTTAGATACTATATATAATCTTAGTCATAATTATTTATCTTTGGTTATCGAGATAACCTTAGCGACTGAGGTTCTTGCTAGCATCTCAGCCAACTTAGCTGCTTGAATTGAGAGACCTTAATGTTTAGAAAATTTCTCGTCACACAAAGTTTCGCGATTGGATCTCATGTGGTTCATCTCTAGTGCACACTACTGAAGTGTTCTTATCTAGTGCTTGTGGGTTTCCAGTTATATTATTTGGTAGTTCATCTTCATCCAGATCCCATCTATATGTAAAATCGATCTTGATTGTTTGGTAATTAATAATAATTACTGGAAATACCATGAATAATTAGTAGTAAGTGCAAAATTTTTTAATGAATCCTAGCCCATGTTTATCTACCTATCTGTAAATATTAATTCTTTTATAGGACTGACTCGTCCTACTTAATCCTCGTCTTTTTAATTTTAAATCTTATAACCCGCGTGGCGGACTGACCTTTATTTAGACAACTGTTAAAAACAAGAAAGTACTGGAAACCTTTTACGTTTTAGTATAAGACTCCTTTTGAGTGTCTACGATCTTACAGGGGATTCAAAGACTAGGAGTCAGTGTAAGTTTTTCCAGCGAGAACTTCCCAGTTTACCAGATTATCTAACTAAAATCAATCTACAATATGTAAACTAGAAAAATTCAATAATTCCTACAGACTGATTCCATTATACTACTGATCATTTAATAATCTGAATGTTGTTTATTCTTTCTTTCCTTCTCCACAAGCTACATTGACAACACATCGTAAAAAATCTTCATCAAATCCATATGAATTATTTTTCCTCAAATTACCATCGTCATCATTATCTGAAATCCCAATGAAATTAAATCAAGGTTTGCCTCATAATTTTACAATAAAAGGTAGTAAATATCGTGTACCTCCTCTAGCAAACAACGATGATGATGATGATGTGAATAATGAATACACCGGTGATAATAACACTGATGATTTTGATCAATCCATGCATAGAGATGTTTTTATTCAACCACGTATTACAAATCTTATAAATACTGATAGTCCTTACATTAACACTACCTATGGACCATATAGTTTAATGAAAGATAAACGACGTCCACATCGACGTTATGTTATTCATCAATCATCAATTGGTTCAGATTATTCAAATGCTATAGTTGACGGTGAAGATGTGAATTCAATAAAAAATAATAAATCTGATGTTACCAATAAATTTCGGACACGAACTCGAGAGAAAATTGATTTAGGTTGGTAATTTTATCATGGAATCTAAGTTTATTGTATTGTTGTTGTTGTGAAAACAGATATTATTGCGTGATTAGGTCACAAAACTATTGTACGATCAACTTACCAGTTCATAAGACCATAGTGAACTAAAGTGTTCCCCGAGCTTTTCACTCAGAGGTCTAATCCACAAGACAGTGGAACTACAACGTTAGGTGATGCAGTCCGATGGTAGCCCGTCACCAACAATAATTTTGAACACCATTCGTTCTCTCAGGATCAAGGAGTCAATCTACACCGTTGATTTTGAATGAGAGTTTTCTAACTCTCCTAGGTGTATCCGCCTTCACACCTGTCAACTCGGTTTAAGCCCCGACCGGACATTCTCTTCTCGTCCTCTCGATTTCTTAAACAACACCTGTGGTGAGAGAAGTCAGTGAGTAGTACTTCCTTTACAGTATCTGTACACGCGTGGTTATATGAGAGCATTTAGAGAGGGAGAGCTAACTCCTCCCACCCCCTACCGTACCTGGGAATTTGGGGGTACCAAACACCATCGTGTATTGGTTGAGTCCAAAGTAATTCTTTGCAATAGTATTCTAGTTAGCTTATATCTATTTTTACTTTGGTATTTTTAAAAAAGTGACCAGTAGAATCAATCTCATTTGTACTGATATTTTTTACACTTCCTCGAATAATTCTCAACCTTTCTTATCTGTAGATGGTATTCGATCGGACAACACTGAGACAATGACAAACGATATCTCCATTAATAATAGTAATGGTAATCAGACAACGTCCGATGTAACTACTAGTAATATTAACAGCAACGTTGACGATAAGTCACATCCAATTAGTTTAATTCGTACAAATAAAATACTACGTGGCTTCAAACAATGGCTTCAACGTCCTGTTGGTGTAAATAATAATAATAATAATAGTAATCATAATAATGCCAGTAGTACCAGTAATAGTACTAGTACTAATTGTCCCTCTGTTGGTTCAATTAATTTCTCAACTGCCAATAATCCGACCAATACAATGAACAACGTTGTCAACTCTACCACTGGTTATTTTAGTGGTAGCTGTGGAGGTACCGCCAACAGCAGTGTAAATTATCATAATGTAAACAGTAATAACAATTGTGATATATCTTCTACTGTGGATGTTTCACATTTGGAATCTCCGAATAATGAACATAAATTCAGCTCACTAATGACAGGTATGTGTGCATATGTATGCAGGTGTATATGTTGTGTGTGTGTGTGTATACATATATGCACATCTTTATGTACACACACATAAGAACGGTGATTTTATTTACAATAATTTTATTAAACCTCCCATTTTGCTAACTATAGTTAGATCACTACTGAAAGCCAGGAAACACTCCATAGCTGTTTCATTGTACTATTGTACTTTTCATCAGTGCACATGTACAGCCACACAAGCACTAATCGAACCCAGGTAACTCATCCAAATGCTAAGCCTCTAGACTATGCAATAGTGTACATGTCTAACTTCAGGTAGTTCGCAATATCACATAACCATCTCCGTTGTGCTGTGTAAGACGAAATAACTGCCTCCTACCCAACATGGTTGAACTTGACTAGTCACAACCTCTTATTAGAACTGGAAATTACAAAAATCGAATTTGTTAATCTGTGGGGAGAGTCAGTTCTCTTTCTCCAAATGCTCTCATTTAACCACGCGTGTACAGATACTGTAAAGGAAGTACTACTCACTGACTTCTCTCACCACAGGTGTTGTTTAAGAAATCGAGAGGACGAGAAGAGAATGTCCGGTCGGGGCTTAAACCGAGTTGACAGGTGTGAAGGCGGATACACCTAGGAGAGTTAGAAAACTCTCATTCAAAATCAACGGTGTAGATTGACTCCTTGATCCTGAGAGAACGAATGGTGTTCAAAATTATTGTTGGTGACGGGCTACCATCGGACTGCATCACCTAACGTTGTAGTTCCACTGTCTTGTGGATTAGACCTCTGAGTGAAAGGCTCGAGGAATGCCCCTTTAAGAAAACCACCCGATCTAGTTTGGGCACTCGGAAAGTATTCTAGCTCTTACAGAAATCGAATGATTTGTGTTGTGCATATATATTTAGTGTCTCCATGTATCAGTGTTGATGTGTTTATATAAATAAACATTGTTATTTTGAAAGGTCAATTTTGTCTACACTTGGTTGTGTTGTGTGTTTCTGAGTTGCATTGATATATTTTATATCTTTGATCTTTTATTATTGTACCAATTATGTGACCTGGTTGAAAATATTTTGATTCAATGTGATAATAACTGTACTGTACACTACACGTGATAGCCTCATACAGACAAAATATAATGCATAATATCTTAGTCATAGTATAATGGGTATTGCTTTATTGTTTAATTGTAAAATCTAATGATCCTGTGTTTTATTTAAATAGCTATTGTGAATTGATCTAATATTCACGACTTATTTGCATCTCCCCACGATGCTCCAGTGCCTTGTGGATCAGACCTTTAGGTCAAAGGCTCCGGGTGAAGCCCCCTAAGAAAACCATCTGCTTCAGTTTGGGCACCTGGGCAGTATCACAGCCCTCACACAAATCAAATGAGATTTGTATGGCGCACATATATCTGGTGCTCCCTTGTACCAATATTTGTATTTAAATAAATAATAGTCAGTCAGTCAGCGACAACGTAGGACCAGGCACATATATGCATACGTCCAAGTTGCCATACCTCGTTAGCACAACAAGATCAACACCGGATTCATAGAAGTAATTAATTTAGTGGTGGTAGTATATAGAGAAAGGTTGTATAGAAGGATATAGTATAGGAAGGAAAAAAGTTATGAAGCAATTTTAATCTCAAGGTTTATGGGAAGATAAAGAGTGTATACACCTACGCCATTGTGATCGATTCTGAGCCATGTCACCCAGAGTCTCTAACCATTGGTTACGATAGTCACACGGACTCCAACCAGGTAGTCTGCATCTACCAAATAATAATAATAAATAAATCACGACTTATTTGACCAATATTTCTTGATCTACATTGGTTCTAAAGGCTCACCCTTGTTCCTGTTTTTTCTTCATACTTAATAATTAATGGATGTGATTATCAAGTGTTTCATTTATTCCTCCTCCGAATCCAATTTGACCACACCGTACCTTGACAGGCGATATTTTAACTGGTGTAATTATGAGTTAGAAGCAAAATATGAACTGTCAAATCAAAGAGTGGTATCATTTTTAAAGTTCTTAAATTTTCGTTTGAGTCCAATATTGGTAGCTACAGACTACTGGCTGGTTTAAAGCGCTTGGTGACTTGGCTTGCAACTTGTCACAAAGCCGTAGATGCATTCAGTCTTCATCGTCTCCTAGATCCTTAAGTTGTAATGTTAGTTCATATATATCTTTTCGAAATATGTTCTCAACATTTGTCTGTCCTACGATCATTGTTAATATTACAGTTTTTTCAACTCCTTTGCCATTCATTAGGTGAATGATGTTTCGTAGTTGGATGAGTGAGTTAGACTGACACATCTTTGTACCAAGTTCTTCATTAATTACAACTGACTTTACTGAAAAACATTTATTACCACAGACTACCTGGTCATAGCCAGTAGTTTGCTACTTGGAATGACATGGCTCAAAATCGTTCACAGTAACGGGAGCGTAGTCCTACAGATCCTATATTTTCTTCCCGAATCTTATCTTTGATACCTAATTTTTTCTATTATCAATAATGCTGTTCTTACCTCTATGACTCCGGGATTCGCGCTAATAACTTTATCTCACTGGGATATTTGAGTCCTTGTACTGATTTACATTGCGTTTGACTGACTGATTTTTACTGTATTAATTTTTACCAACCCTCATAAATGCATAACACATTTTGCTTGTAATTACTTGAAATTAACTAAGCACTCTTTTTATGTCATTAGTCCACTCGACATTGTTCAATATTAGTTAATTATGTTTATTTTATTGCTCTACAAATAAAAAATTGAGTCAGTCAGTCACAACGTAGAGCTTCATACGTACGTACATCAGTTCGAGTTGCCATACCACATTAGCAAAGAGAGGCAGTTCTCGATTTATAAACTGAGTTGGTTTGTTTCTGTAGTTTTCCTCACTATCGCTAAATTTGCCACTATCATGTCCCACTTTCAAAAAAAAAAACAGTTCTGTAGCCAACTTACGTCACCTAGGGTAAAGACGAGATATCCCTCTGTCAATTAAGGGATGAGTATACTGCGCAGCAGTTCGCTCTGTTCTACTTTACGGCTGTGAAACATGGCCATTAAGAGTAGAAGATACTCATAAACTACTAGTATTTGACCACAGATGTCTTAGAAATATTGGTTGTATCAGCTGGGATCACCGGGTAAGTAATAGTGAGGTTAGACACAGTGTATTATGGGATGATGGTAAATCAGTTGATGAGGTGATGAATTTTCATCGACTGAGATGATTGGGCCACGTGCTAGGTACTCCTGAACACCGATTACCACGACGCGCAATGCTGTCTAGTATTGGGGATGGTTGAAAGAGAGTTAGGGGCGGCCAAACCAAAACGTGACATCATTGCTTGAAGTCACTAACTTCCAGTCTGAGCCATGTTGTTAGATGCAGACTATTTGATTGGGGTCGGCGTAACTATCGTAACCAATAGTTGGAGACTGTGGGTGACATGACTCAGAATCGATCACAATGGGGAAGGTGTGTACACTTTTTTTTTATCTTCCCTTAAACCTTGAGATTGAAATTGCTTCATATCTGTCTTTCTTCCTATACTGTATCCTTATATACAACCTTTCTTTATATATTATCATCACTAAATTAACTACTTCTATGAATCCGGTGTTGATCTTGTTGTGCTAACGAGGTATGGCAACTTGGGGTGATCCATATATGTGCCTGGTCCCACGTTGTAGCTGACTGACTGACAGAAAGATACTTATTTCGATCAAAAGCTGATTGAGTGTTTAATCAATATTTATTAGTTCCAATGGATACATTTCTTTTTTTTCTCTCAGTACACATATGTTCTGTTTATATATACTTTTTTGTGTATGGAAAAGAACAGATAAGTTATGACACTAGACCACCTTTTTCTTCATACATGTACCTGTGTGTAACTTGTTTCACTGATGAATGCGTAACTGATTCTTTGTCTCTTTATACTTCATTTTGTTATTATCGCTGAACAGAAGGCAATTTTTTTTCTTGGCTGGATAAATAATTCGTAGTTTTTCTTTGACTGTAGAACTTGCAGTGTATGCGTGTGTGTGTGTGTGACCAGTTGATAAGCTATTTTATCAATATTACAAGTTCCTGCTACTTATCCACGCTTGATGATGTAGAGGCTTAGTTGATATTACTGGAAATAACTTCACCAATCAGAATCCCAGATTTAAAATTCTCTATTCTGAGTATACTACTTTGTATATGGTCTAACGTACTAATTTTTCACCAATGACACCCTACCGAGATAACTTCTATTGGTTTGGAACACGACTTTTTCTCTCCTCAGTAGTAGAGAAGCTCTTAATATATTTTTTTTATGCACTCATAGGTTTATATACATAATTTATCGGACTAAGGTACACTTAAAATTAAGAATCACTCTTCACATACAATCAAACCATATATGATAGAGAACGGAATGAAAGTTTAAAAATTAATTAACGTTTAACGGTTGTTAATTGATTGGGATCATGAATCGATCAATGGTAGGCCACCATTGAGAACCCGGAAGCCCTGGAAAGCTATTGAATCCCGGCTCATTGGCGTAGAGGTTAAGCGTTCGCGCGCGAAACCGAGAGTCCTGAGTCTCAATCTCACTTGTGCGATCGTGGATGCGCACTGCTGAAAAGTCCAATACTAGGGCCATCCAGTGCTTCTAAGTTCTCAATGGTGGTCTAAAATTAATCGATTCATGTTCTCAATCAATAGATAACAATCTCCACAACTCTATACTGATAATGCTTTTGGTTGAAAGTTTTAAATCATTAAGTCGACCATGTGATGAGGATGAATGTAATTTCCCGTTGTTATTGATTTAAGGTTGCTTTCTATATCACAGGTTTATCAAATTTGACTACATGGATTTTCTGTTCAATAGTTTTATGGTTGTGTTGAATTTTAAATTTTTGGATTTGTATATTCAATCTGCTACCGTATTCGTATACTAGTCTCAGACCACTTAAACAAAATAGGTTCAATATATTTAATATCTAGCTAATAGTGCAAACAAGTTCGCGCGTTTCTTCTTAACGGGTTTCGTCAACTATATGTATTTGTATTATTGTAGGTGTTTACATTAAGACTCATGCTCAACAGTTTATCCCTTAAGCACAAATATATTATCTATTAAACTACCAAGTACATTCCAGTAACTTATTCAACAAATATGAAGGTGTTATTCTGAGTTGGATGCGCACTGCTGAGGAGCCTCATAATAGGACGAAACAGCCGTCCAGTGCTTCCAGGTTTTCCATGGTGGTCTAGCTTCAACTGACTCATGATCTCAACTCTATAAAGTTATCCTAAGCTTTCAATTCTCTGTCGCTATTATTACTTGTAACTAATTGATAAATCTATGGTGATGTATATCTATCTTCAACAAGTTGACTAGATATTGTCATTCAATTACAGGTTTACAATAAAGTCGATTAATAGTTAAGTATGGATACCAACATGAATTTTCTTAATATGTAGTTCTTTAACTATTATTCACCATAATTGTTGACCTATTTTTTGGCTTTCTTGTCATGTGGGAATTTTTCGATCTAATCCTCGTTATACAAGTTATTGATGTTCTAATTCATTTGTACATCATCATATCGCAGCATGATATATTCTAATTGTATTTGTTTTTTTCCACCTCGATATACCCTCATGATTTTATGTGATTAGTCGTCTTTTTTTTCTTTGTTTCTATGAATGACAACGTTTTTTTGTGGATGTTTTTTTTTTAGTTGTTGATCCTCCAAACATGACCGATTTAGATAGTCCTGGTCCTGTATTCGGTGCTCCATTAGAATCTCAATTAGAAAGTCCTGATTATCCAGTAAGTTTCCTTATTAGCAATCATTATTAATAAGTTTTTGCGTGTGGTTAGACACTACCTTTCACCGAAAAGTCGGATCCAAAAGTCAATGGAACAGCATTAAGAGATACAGTCCTATGCTTACCAGTGACTAAAATAGATTCATATATCAATTGTTCTTTCATTGTCTTGTATCTCATTGATTTAAAATAAGGGTCTCCTAACTCCTCTGGACGGATCCTTTCTACCGCCAGTCTTGTTTAGACGCTGCAGTCCGTTGTGCGTACTTCTGCTTTTTTAAAAACATAACCTCCACTTAAAGGCGTTGAGTATAACTTCCCTAGTAAAAGTTACAGATATATGATCTTCAGTAAGCATTCGAGAAGAATTCATTGTCTTCGACAGATGAATTTTACAGAAAGTCTTTGATAATAATAAATAACATTTTTAATTTGTTGTATCCCGTGGAGAATTATGAATGGTAACTTTGAGAAGTATTTATGGACCAATATGATATGTATATTTCCTATTGTATAATTGTTAAGTAACTAAACTATTCATATTCGTGTCCTTCTTATGATAAGCTTTATTTTGACCTATAGACTATTATTATACGATTCACCATTCTTGAGTTATACCCAGTCTATTAATTACTGTCCCCCCTATTCACAGCCACATTTGGCTAAATCTTGTACAAATGTTATTTTCAATTTTATGGTACGATATGGTCTGTTTGATTGGTATATAAACTCAATATGTTTGAGAATAATGATTCATATTGCCGAGGTTGTTATTGGTGTTCTGGACTTAACTGGTTGGGCTAGTCAGATAGCAGGACTGGTAAGTACTCAAGACTGCTCATACAGCTTTTGTGCATCATTTGGCCATAAATAAATCCGCTGCTCTCCAATTGGCGGTTTCATAACGTTCATATATATGAAACAGGGCACACACACACACACGATATAACACAATTCTTATCCATATGCCCTCTCCATTGCCTTCTGATTCAACCAAGATCCATGTGTACTTACCAGTCAATCAATAATATTTTCAACAAAAATCCACTTATATGCACCATCAGTCGATGGAATTGTCGATACGAACAAACAATAGTCGATAATTCCCTATATTTCAACTTTATTAATAGATATATTGCACTGTTGTTTTAATATCATAATAAGTTCTATCAAGTAATGAAATGCCAAGAAAACGTAATTAACATCGTTTGTTTTTTCTTCATATTTTTAGTGTGTTCCAGTCCTATTACAAGCTATTGTTGTAGCCTTAGAGATACATGGACTTAGTTTACCTGGCCTGTATAGAAAACCTGGTCGACATCGTACAATTGCACAATTTATTTCCTCAGTAAACTTGGTACGTATCATCCTTATTTATATTATTATTTCTGTATGTCACTTTTAAATTGAATCATTCTTCTTCTTCTTTTAACGAAATGAATCTGTTATGATTCTGGAAGGGAGAATGACAAGTTCGAATTTGCTGAAGCAATTTTAATTACAGGAACCATTCTATACTTCTCTTTTCTGGTACAATGTAAAGACGTTGTCTTCCTCTTTGTTTTTCTTTCGTTCACGTTTTGTCTACGCTACACTACTCCGATCAGTTACGTTCTTATTATCATATATGAAATGAAAGAAAATGTCATCTAGGTCAATAATGATAAACAGAATATTTTTGGAATTAGGATTTGACTAACGGAGATTGTCGTTTATTAGTATGAACATTATAGAATGCTGAACGTTTGATAAATATGGAAAGATTGTTAGAGTGATTTTAAATGTCATATATGGCAGTCGCTGATATCCATAGAGAAATTTATTGGAATAAATTGTACCCCGAAATGCCCTTGTACAATTTAGGTTGGGAATAGTCCTCCCTCTTTCTTCAAATGTCATGTGCATGTAGACACTACCATGGAAGTCCCACTCACTGCCTTTTCGTGGCTGCGGTGTTGTTTACCTGATTGAGAGGACGAAAAGAGAATGTCCCACGGGAGTTTAGATGGGGTTGGTGTGTACCGAGGATCTACCCACGGGGGGGGGTCAGGGGATTCTGATTACAAACGATCGGTGCACGTTTGCTCCAGGTGCCTAAGTTTGCTTTTCATCTTATCACTTCCATAACTTCATACTAGCAGAGTTGATTTCTCCTATAGTCATCCATTTCCTAGTTTATTGAAAGAAACTTCAAATATTCTTCCGTCTCACAATTCTCTAAAGATTTCAAGTAATTAAACCGTTGTTTAGACGATTTACTTGATTGACTACGAGAAAGCATTTGATAGAGTGCACAGGACAACACTATGGAGGCTTCTTCGACACTACGGCGTACCTGAGAAGATAGTCAATATCATACGGAATTTCTATGATGGATTATTGTTGTTATTATTTCTGTTCGAATCATAAAACCTATAAAGATTCCGATTCATATACTAAAGTTGTTTTTATGATCAAATACTTGTACATATTTATTGGACATAACACCAATGAGGTTTTGTTGATTATTTTCAAAATATTCTAGTTTATTAAGAATGAATTCATTCCTGTTTTTGTAATAACATACCACTAGTAGCCCTTTTTTTTCTAGTTGTTCATATATTACTTCATTATACATGCCTGCTGTTACATCAGAAAATTTCCATTTTTCATCTTTTCAATAAAGCATCCTGAAGATATTGACCTGATGTTTAGTTTGGATGCTTGGCGTGAACCTAATGCATTATGCGGTTTATTTAAACATTTTCTTCGACGACTACCTGTTGGATTATTTTCTTTATGTGAGTATGACCATTTTGATTTTTTTTGTGTGGAATTAAATTAATGTTTCGTTTTTGAATTTTTTTTACGTGTTCCTGTTGAACCGCCTGAATGACCGAAGGCTGGTAAAGCTACTTTGTTATAGCCACACCTAAAGAAGTTCCCATTACCTTCATGCTGTGAATAGTATTTTTACGAAAAGTAAACGTGTGGTTGTTTTGTTGGTGTTGTGGATACGAGGCGCCCACATAGGGGGAGTTAGGAAACTCTGCTTCCAAACCAATAATGTACATGTACTCCAGAATCCTGGGGTATTGAATGGTTTATGACCCTATTTTTGACGTTTAGTTACCAAAGCACTATCTCTTTAGTTTAAAGGGTCGAGAGGAGTCGTTATACCTAAGAAAGCGGTTTGACTCAATTTGTGTCACTGGGAAGTATTCCAGCTCTATATAGATCAAAATTAGGTCTGATGGCTCATATCCGTTCATACTTCATCTTCTAACTTGTGAGTTTTTATATCATTTCATACCTTTCAATCCTTTTTTCAAACTACGTTCTATATGTTCAGTTTTCACTGCTATCATTAATACTAGTAAATTATTTCGACTTGTTCGCTTATTTCACTTTACTGTTCTAATATGGTATGACTTAATTAAATTGATTCATAAGTGTACCAACTCTTACGATGATTATGAAAGAATGAATAAATGGAACATCAGAGTGAGCGTGATAAAGTCCTCGGATATTTTTAGCCTTTTGTAGTCTGGATACTGTGTACAATTTCATGGGTCATTTAGTCTTTCGCCTACTTTAACTTGGTATACATTCAGAAGGGGTTTTTTGTGTGGAAATTTCAGTATTTTCATAGTTGAAATCATGATTCAATTGAAGCTAGACCACCATGAAAAACCTGGAAGCACTGGACGGCCGTTTCGTCCTATTATGGGACTCCTCAGTGGCAGTGCGCATCCACGATCCCGCCTCGCGAAATTCGAACCCAGAATCTACCAGTCTCGCGCAAGATCACTTAACCGATAGACCACTGAGCCGGCATCCAACGGTGTTAATGTCTAAATTCAATGAATCCACGAAGTTTGAGCAACCGTTCACCAATTGTCTTCAGTGAGCTGTTTATCTCACAACAGATGTGATTGAACTCCACTGGTTACTGCTTCTCACTAGAACTCCAGGACATGTATCTTGAAGTCAGTCACTAGTGAGCATTGTTGTAGTTAGGTATGTGATATTATTTATTTAAGGTGAATTATATGTAGTCTGAGAAGAGAATTTCCCAGTAGTTAGACTCAAGTTATATATTCATCGTAAACCATGAAACACTGAACTGGTATTTCATCCTTATATAGGACTCTTCAACAGTGTATATTCAGGATTCTACTAGGAATTGAACACTCTGAATCTTCGGTTTTACACAATAATCCTTAATTTCTTAATGACTGAGCCAAGGTCTGAATATCCTTTATTCCACCAACAGTTGTTTCAAAGTATATCTTCTTGTAATTAATAGATTATCATAAATGTATACTAGATAATATTCTAATGTACTATTGTAGGCTTACATGTTTGTATATTGTTAAAATGAACTATTATGCTCTGGAATATATCTGCTTTGGAATAACAATAAAAAACAGATTAACATGTTTGTTTAGGACTAGTTTTTAATTGTTATACAGCTTTTTTAATTCTCGTGATCTTATCACTAACCAACTGTTATCACATGGTTCATTATGTTTTTGAATTGTGTTTTTTTTTAACTTAAAGACAAACAAACAAGATCATTTGTAACACTAAAAATTCAATGTTTTTTTGTTGTTGTTGCTGTTGAAAAATTTCATTCTGTTTACTGGAAATTACTTAGTTACTATTTTTGGCAACATTCAAGTAATTCGTTTCCTTTTTTATTAAGTTAAATAGAGTTAGAAACAACAACAATAACCTAGATTGATAGAAGCATAAATCAATACAAATTTGAGAATAGAAAGAGTGAGTTAGCATAATGAAAAAGGCATAAAATAGTTATTAAATTCAAGATCTAAGTTTAATGAAGTAGTGAAACTTCATCAGTTGAGATCGCTTGAACATGTGTTACGTATGCCTAACCACCGACTGCCTTGACGTGCAATGTTTTATGGTGTAGGAGTAGGTTGGAAGAAAGCTAGGGACGGCCAGATTAAAACGTGGCACAAATCCATGAAATCACTGACAAGTGGACTGAGTCATGTTGGTAGGTGTAGACTACCTGGTTGGGATTCGCGAGATGACAGCAATCGATAGTTAGAGACCTTCAGTGACTTGGATCAAAATCGTTTGCAATGACGAAGGTGCACCCACTCATTGTGTTCACCCAAATTCTAATCTTCTGAATTCTTCATGTCTCTATCTTTCTTCTCTTTCCAAATTTATTTCACTGTATTATACTCCTTCAATAACATCTTAAAACCCTGATCTTTCACATTAATGCTTATACTCTTACTACTTCTACCACTATGGGATTTGAATCGACAACTTCATCTGTGTGCTCATGTGGTATGGCAACTCGAACTGATGTACGTACATACGAAGTTGTACGTTGTGACTGACTGACTGACTGAAACTCAAGGTCTAACAGGACTACAAAGATTGAATATATTGCTACTATTAAGACTGATTCTTATTTATTTATTTGAACATATAAACATTGGTATAAGGGGGCACCAAATACATATGCTCCATACAATAACAATGAGGCCAGTAACAGTTATCATTGATTTATATGAGGGGTGGGTTACTGTTCGAGCGCCCAAACCGAAGCAGGTGATTTTCTTTTTGGGTCACACACTGAGCCTTCAACCTAAACATCTAATCCACAAGACAGTGAAGCAAGGTTAGGACATGCAGTCCCATGGTAGTCGGTCACCAACAATAGGTTCGTACGCCAGTTTTTCCCTCAGGATCCTAGAGTTCATGTTCACCATTGGTTTGGATTGAGGGTTTTCCAACTCCTCTAGGTGTATCATCCGTTGTGCTCATCTCCTCGGTTTAGGCCCCCAACCGAACATTCACTTTTTGTCCTCTTAATTTGATTAAACAACACCGGTTGTGCGAGAAGGCAATGAGTAGTACTTCCCTGACAGTGGTTGTATACACGTAGCAATATGAGAGCATTTGGAGAGGGAGAACTGACTCCTTCCCACCATCGACAGTACCAGGACATCTGGGTACAAGACTGATTCTGAGTCATGATACTCAAGATCTATCCAAATGTTGGTCGAAATAATCGCGCTGGCCTCAATCAAGTCATGTACACCGATTTACACAACCTAGTCCTACTGATTATAACTTCGTGAACGGATGCCTTGTTTCAGTTTGTTCATCTCGTTTCATTTTTCAATTTACTCTTACACTACTTTGAAGACAGTTGTTATCTAATATTAATAACCTACGACTGTCCTCTATTATTATAACTGACTTCACAGGTACAAAGCCGAATAAAACAAAATATCGGATAGTACATTCGTCCTTTCGTTGACAGATTGGCATAAGCCTCTCTGGCTTTCACTATACGTGTGTTGATTTCATCTTTCATGTTATCACTAGCACTTAAACAGCTACCCAGATAAACGAACATCTCGACTACTTCTGTCTAATCACTACCCGGATTGGTTGCAAGTTCAGATTCCCAACAGTTTTATAAAAGTACTTAGCACTTGGAAGATGCAAGTCATATCGCATACTTACAGACACTGAACCGTGTTTGTTGATACAGTTTATTAAGTCTAGTTGATGATGATCATCAAGTGGTTGAAGACTTTGTGTGAAATGTTTCAAAATCAATTTTAAAAAAAATGGTTGAAATACATTCACTTTTAACCTTCCTTTAAATCTTCATTCTCATTCTTCTTTCAAGCATACTATTTCATTCCATCTTCTCGAACTATATTCTCAATATTCAACTTATTGTTTAAATCAATCAATATTTTGTTACCAATCTCTTCATTGATTATAACTAACTAATTTACTTCACAACCAAAACATGTTTTAATGTGGTTTATATTACATAATCTTATTTAATTGAATTACTTATTCTAATGACATGTAATTATGTCATTATACTTTAAGATAACATAACAATGCGGGTTAATCTGTTTTTTTCTTTAATCTTATTCGTATCATCATTATTAGTTAATGAATACTACTATTACTAGAAGTAATAGTACTACTACTACTACTACTACTACTACTACTACTAATAATAATAATAATAATAATAATAATAATAATGGTAATAATAACTTGTACCCATATGTACATGTATAAAGTGTCTGTTTAATAATCTCTTTAACATATTTTATATATTACTACTATACTATATTATTATTATTGTTTGAAGAATATAACCATATATAGTTATTTGCTATGTACACATCATTCTACATTCTTATGTTACATACTTAGTTAATATACAAGTAAGTAAAAAGAAAAGTGAATCAAAATCGAAAGGCTAGATGACTTCCAGGATTGATTAGTATGTCTTGTATTGAGTGTTCTCTCCATTTAAGTAGGTCTACATAAATGTATAGTTTCATGAGATCATATGAATTAGGTGTAGTGTCATCAATCACTCCCATTAGTCTGAAAACAATCATCCAATATCGTTGGTTAGTGACATCACAAAATTTTGACGTGTAAATGTATATCTTTAAACTTTCTCGGTTCTTCCCCCAACTTATGCGAAATATATTTTTCTGAAATGGCGCCAAAGTTCTATGTGATGCACACTTTTTGAACTTGAACGACTCGTAGTTTTTACGAATCTTCAGGCTCAGATTTATGTTTTTGACTTTGTTTCACATTCTGAGTAGTACTGTTCGGTTGCTTAAACCGAAGTATGGAAAGTGTATTTTGTATTTGAGACTAAGTGGCTAGAAGTTGAACGTATTAACCATGATTAGTTTGTGAGTTGTGAATTTCATTGTTCTTTGTTTTTGTGCAATGCGACACTTTGAATGCACATCAAATTGAACCGGAATTAGTCTGCTTAATTAACTAACTGGCAGATGCTGACTACTTGATTGGGGTCTACGTGACTATCGTAACTAATGGTTGGAGACATGGCTTAGAATCGATCACAATGGCGTAGGTGTATACACTTTATCTTCCCTTAAACCTTGAGATTAAAATTGCTTCATAACTTTCTTCCTTCCTGTACTATATCCTTATATACAAACTATCTTTTAAATATTACCACTACTAAATTAACTACTTCTATGTACTAAGGATAGGGAGCGAAGTAGTCGATTGCGTCGACATCTTTACTTATCTTGGAAGTCTGATCAGCCCTGATGGGTTGGTGTCTGACGACATCTCTGCACGGATTCGAAAAGCTCGTTTGGCTTTTACAAACTTACGTCACCTATGGTAAAGACGAGATATCCCTCTGTCAATTAAGGGATGTGTATACTGCGCAACAGTTCTCTCTGTTCTACTTTACGGCTGTGAAACATGGCCATTAAGAGTAGAAGATACTCGTAAGTTACTAGTATTTGACCACAGATGTCTTAGAAATATTGGTTGTATCAGCTGGGATCACCGGGTAAGTAATAGTGAGGTTAGACACAGTGTATTATGGGATGATGGTAAATCAGTTGATGAGGTGATGAATTTTCATCGACTGAGATGATTGGGCCACGTGCTAGGTACTCCTGAACACCGATTACCACGACGCGCAATGCTGTCTAGTATTGGGGATGGTTGAAAGAGAGTTAGGGGCGGCCAAACCAAAACGTGACATCATTGCTTGAAGTCACTAACTTCCAGTCTGAGCCATGTTGTTAGATGCAGACTATTTGATTGGGGTCGGCGTAACTATCGTAACCAATAGTTGGAGACTGTGGGTGACATGACTCAGAATCGATCACAATGGGGAAGGTGTGTACACTTTTTTTTATCTTCCCTTAAACCTTGAGATTGAAATTGCTTCATATCTGTCTTTCTTCCTATACTGTATCCTTATATACAACCTATCTTTTATATATTACCACTACTAAATTAACTACTTCTATGAATCTGGTGTTCATCTTGTTGTGCTAACGAGGTATGGCAACTTGGGGTGATCCATATATGTGCCTGGTCCTACGTTGTAGCTGACTGAGAATATTGGCAAAACACTTTGTTCCATTTTATTGTGATTACAAACTAGTTGTCATCTATTTTAACGATCAATTTCGAATAAGCTTTTTACTTTGATCATCTTGTGGTGAGAAGTATTGACTAGACGAACCATCTAACCTTGATAATAGTAATATCAAACGCGTGAAAGTTTACGTATAAATTAGATTGGTTGTAAAATCTATTGAAATTCACCTAAACCTTTTTTTGGGGGGGGGAGATTGTAGGACCCTTCGAAAGACCTTGACAAGTTGAGGATTCCGTTCGACTAGTCAAAAAAGTAACCAATATATATTGAATGATTTATGTTTAAGTTTTAGTGTTAGAGATAGGGTTGAGATCAGAATGTTAAATGTGCGCTTTTAGTTTGAATCATGATTTGTAATTTACAGTTGTGATTTATTTTGGTTTAAGATTGGAATTGAGTTTCATAGTTAGCCTATATATATCCTAACCACTAAGTCCTTACTCTAACTCTTACTATTAGACTCCACTTCCTAAATTGTAATCCGTACTTTCGTTATCTACTTATATTTTCGTCAATAAAAGTAATCATTTATATTTCATAGAGAACATTTTGTTTTAGTGTTTGTGGCCGCAATCTTGAGCTGTCTTATCCCCTTCCTGATTTACTCAGTTTCATCAAATTTACTGTTTATTGTTGAATGATTTAAACTTAACTTAATTGTGTGTGTTTTTTCTGTTAAATATTCTTTCTTCCAGCCTCTTGGGAGCCACTTTTCTGTCTTGTTCCAGAGATTGGAAATTCCTCTGATATGAAACAATTAGCCTATCTGTTACTTTCTATTCGTGTTCAATTGAAAAAAATGGCATTTGATGTAAGTTTTTTAAAAAAAAATGTATTCTTGTTATTAATTTTGTGTGTGTTATCCACTCTGGGACTGGTTGGAAAAAGCGGAGAGGTGGTCAGTGTATGACATGGTGTCGTGGCATGAGAGAAAGCTGCAAAAGGCTAGCTTCTGTTGGTCCTTCACGACTCCCTGGCTGGGGTCCGAGAGATGGTGCAACACCGTGGTTAGAGACGTTGTCAGATATGGCTCAGAATAAAAGCCAGTGGCGAGCCTGCTGTAACCTTCTTTTACTTTCTTCATAAAGAGTGGTTCTAACTTTCTTAACTGAAAGAGTCTTCCGGTTGTACATTTCAGTCCTCCTTATCTTTTCATCCTTTCTCTTCCTATTTTCATTATTTTGTGTGGCGCATGTGTATCTGGTACCCTTTTGTACCAATATGTATGTGTTTAAATAAATAAATATCCACTAACACTACCATGTGTCCTATGGAAACGGACAATGTTTAAATTGATATTCCTTTAGATCTGTTTTAATCCGCTTATTGTGTCTGCATATCTTTTACTTTCATAAAATGCTTACTGTCTTTTTCTGAGGTAATTATTAAGAAACATAAGAAATTCCACCATCATGGTTCGTATATCTTCATCCTTCTTCTCCTACTCTGTCGTTTAAGGGGATGTGAGCGATGATCACCATATAATTCATACATAATATGATCGGCTATCGAAAGCGATATCATAAAGTCAAGAATAGTTGTAACCATTTACGAATCAATATGAATATGTTACTGACCACTGTTTTGAAGATATTATACTATTGTGACTTTTGACCTGTTTGTTATAACACGATAGGATTTCCAATTAGAACATTGAGTTATATAACTTTGGCAGGGTACCAAATCAATGACTCGTTAACCAGTACGAATAACCTCGAGTCAACTCTGAGTCCTTATTGGTCCTTCTCGCCTAACCCTATCTGTTAGAGTTCAGAACATAATCTCAGCTTCCATTGTATGAATAGTATATTTCGGACATACTTGGTTTATACACAACCATCATACCATTAAATAAATAACAATTATACAAGATTAAACCAAAAGTGGCTGTGATTGTGAGAGACTGTAACTAATAAATTGTGAATAACTTAAGAATAGTAAACCGTATAATAATAAAAGCCAATAGGTCAAATAGAACCTTCATTCTTCGTTTGGATATAACATATACATTTAGTGTTTTTTTAATATTCACAAGTTAAATCCACATGGTCAGTGAGTCAGTCCGTCACAACGTAGAACTTCGTACGTGCGTACATCAGTTCAAGTTGTCATACCACATTAACACAGAGATCCAGTTGTCGATTCAAATCTCATAGTGGTAGAAGTAGCAAGAGTATAAGCATTAATGTGAAAGATTAGGGTTTCAAGATGTTATTGAAGGAGTATAATCCAGTGAAATAAATTTGGAAAGAGAAAAAAGATAGAGACATGAAGAATTCAGAAGATTAGAATTTGGGTGAACACAATGAGTAGATGCACCTTCGTCATTGCAAACGATTTTGATCCAAGTCACTGAAGGTCTCTAACTATTGATTGCTATCATCTTATGAATTCCAACCCTGTGGTCTAGGCCAACCAACATTGCTCAGTCCACTTGTCAGTGATTTCATGGATTTATGCCACGTTTTCGTCTGGCCGCCCCACATGGTACGGGGATTTCGTTGCTATTTAGCACATTTTATGCTGATAATATTTTATTATAATCGGATATATAGTAGCATTCAAAAAATAAATGATTATGGTTTTTTATTTTTCTATGTATTTTTTTTAGGCTTTTGGTATTCCAATTATAAACGCAATGCCTGTAGATGTACAAAATAATTCTCCGACAAATGGCTCTATTGAATGTCAATTTAGCGGAGTGAATTCCATCAGTGACCATCTATTCAAACCGTCTATATCTCCACCTATATCTCCTCAAACTATTGTTGTTCCATCGAATACATCCCAGTTACAACTTAAAGAGGAATTCGGTTTGACGAAGATCAGTAATCTTAACGAAAAGGAGTTTAACATCTCTAAACAATCATTTCGTGTTTGGCGTTGGGCTACATTGTGCTTTATCATGAATCATATAACAAGAGTTGTAGCACATGAACAGCATAATGCAGTGACATATCAATGTATAGCTATATGTTTTGGTCCTGTTTTCTTTGGAAATTCATCAAAACTTCCAAAATTAAATGAGGTATGTATTTACTACTGAACTTTCTTTTTAAGTAGTCATAATAATGTTAACGATTGGAAATTTTTCTAGGCACTATAAACCATAAAGCTTATCATTCATTGAGTAGGTCGGAAAATTCAATGACTTTATGTTATCGTATACAATTCTTTTCAGTGTTAACCACACCAACTACATATTTCATTTTGTTTAGCATTGCAGTTGATGTGTAGTTCAGACTTAATTGATAATTTAACATTTATCATCTGATTTAACCGCTACACTGATTCATTCCTGAGTGAGGTGTGATTTATTTTATATGTATTTAGTCATTTCATGCTGATCAAATCGCAGTATTTCTTTTAGTCTAAGTGAATTGACATCACAAGTCGTACGTCAAGTTGTTAGGTTGTTGGAGATGGTAGGTCAGTAGCAAGATTTTGTTTTACCTATATTTCTTGCCAGTTTGCTGTCCATTTAGTAGCAGTAGTGTATAGCCAAATTGCATTATTTTGGTTCGAAATTGACATATGAAGTTTTGTTCACATATTGTATAATACGTTTTTAAAGATTAGATCCATCATCTATTAAATAGTTAAAAATAGAAACAGATGTGAGGAATTTAAAGATTTAGAATCTAGGGAAAAACAAAGAGTGAATACACCTGATACACTATGATTGATTCTGATCCCTATCATCTAAAGTCTCTAACCATTGATTACGGTGATCACTTGACTCCAACCAGGAAGTCTACATCTACCTTCATAACTCACCACAATTGTCAATGTCTTCATAGACTGATGACTGATGGTTTTCTTCAAACCCACTTCTATCTCAATCGTCACCTTTCTTCGAGGTAGTCATACTACACATCTCATGTTCCAGTATTCTCTTTCATATACGTCTTCATTGTTGTTTCAGACCTTATTCTCAGTATTATTTTCATTATCACTATTACTGTGGTGTATGCTGCCTATGTCGACAGTCAATGCGCCTCAACCTCAATATTTTGACAGGGCGCGTGGCACAGAAGGCGATAGAAAGAAGAAAGTGGCATGATAAGCAGAACAAACCGCAAGAGGGATAGCTTAAAGAGGGGACGAGTGTGCGGTATGTTACTTTTGTCGAGAGATATAAGTAGTATGTAACACCAGTCGGTAGTGGAAAACCTGGCAGCAGAAGACTAAGGAGGTGTAGTTGAAGAGAATGGAAGGGAAAATAGAGAGGAATTTTCAACTGGAATAATTATACGGAACGTAAAATATGAATGATGGAAATTTGCAAACGAAACATGGTTCTCATATTTTACCAAGATATTCTGTGGTTCTGTATTTGTCCCAGTTTACGTGTTCGTTCAAAACCCTACTACTGGTTAGCGTTTTTTTTAGTGAGTTGGTTTTCTACGGGATGTAGTCGCTAACCCCATACCTAACCCTCCTCCTTTACCCGGGCTTTGGACCGGCAGTAGCCCCCGGAGGAGCTACTACTACTTCCATTACTTTAACACTGCTATTCATCTTGTTGGTTTTATGTCATCAATTATTTCTATCATATTTTTAACTTGTAATAGGTTCTTGAACATTTATTTCGACATTGGAAATGGCTTATCGATGGTTTACCAATGATTACAAAGAGTCCTAACACAAATATCGATTTCAGTACAATAAATGAACCAACTTTAATAGATGCTATTACTTATTTAACTACTATTAATACTACTGATAAATCTAAACAACAAAAGAAACCAATTCTTCAAAATCATCATAATAATAATCACATTCAACGATTGGATTTAACACCTGAACCAAGAAATAATGATACATTATTGTCTTCATCTTCTATTTGTTCTTCTACACGACGTAAATCTGCCGATGTTATTCTTAGTCAACAATCTTCTACATCATCATGTGAACAAGAACAACAACTCATCATTGATTATGACTTGACTGTAAAGAAATTTGATAATGAAGATGAATTGAATAAAGGTGAGTAACTGTTGTGTATTTATGTCTATCTTTATGTATTTATTTATTATTTATATAAACACATAAACATTGGTACAAGGAGGCACCATATATATGTGCCACACTTAATCATTCTTTTTGTGTAAGGACTGGAATGCTGCCCTGGTGCCCAAGCCGAAGCAGGTGATTTTCTTTGTGGGCCACACCCCGAGCCTTCAACTTCAACGTCTAATCCACAAGCCAGTGGAGCAATGTTAGGACATGCAGTCCCATGGTAGTCAGTCACCAACAATTGGTTCATACACCATTTGTTCCCTCATGATCCTGGAGCCCATGTGCACCTTTGGTGTGGAGCGAGACTTTTCCAATTTACCTAGGTGTATCATCCATTGTGTTCATCAACTCGGTTTAGGCCCCGACCGAGCATTCACTTTCCGCCTCTCAATTTCATTAAACAACACCGGTTGTGCGAGAAGGCAGTGAGTAGTACTTCCCTGACAGTGGTTGTATACACGTGGCAATGCAAGAGCATTTGGAGAGAGAGAGAGAGAGTTAATTACACTTACCCTCGACCGTACCAGGGCATTTGAGAGCAATCTGTGTGTATTTGAAGTATATTTAAATATAGAAAACGTGTAAATGAATTGAGTATATCATTTTGTTAGGTGATATGACTGGGATTCGTTTACTATAATTCAAATCCATATATCCTAGATACTGTTCTCCAGTAGTCCTTCATGAATATACCTTCCCTTTCCGTCTTTTTTTAAAGTCCTTATTCTTGAAGCTTAGTATATCTCGCCTTTGCGATTGATCATGTTAACTGTATTTCGTCGTATTGTATAATTGCATAGGGATTTCGATCAATACACAGATGTATGTATCAGTCTATATATTAGTTATAATATACAGATTGCATAACTCACTACCTGAGGTAGCAAATACCTCTTTTTTTCAAGCAGTTATACACTGTTGTATGTAGTAGGTTATCAACTATTATTATTATTACTGATTTGTATCGGTTGCTCAAATCTTCCCATCGATCATTAGGTCTTCAATTTATCAGACTCTCTTTCTTGGTATATGTTCATATTGTGTGTATGGACTTGATATTGCCATTAAATCACAAATACGACGAAATGCACATCCTGGATTCCACTACTAGACACCATAATCTTGGCTTACATCATTTTTATAGCTTACAGGCTGTGGAAATTGTGAATACCCCAACAGAGCCAAGCGTTTACATAATGATGCTATCTTTATGTCTGAATTCCCATTAGTAGTAGTTGGTTGGTAAAAAATAATTTCCCAAATGATTTGTTTGTTTGTTTTTTCCATGTAAATCAGTACGTTGTTATCAAATTGCTCAGTTTATGGTCTTTTAGTTCTTAGTAATGTCCTCTCGTATGGTTTTCGGCTTTACATTCCTGTTCTTAACTTTACATGTGATGTCGTGCGTGCACACTGCTAATGTGTCCCATACTAGGATAATACAGCTGTCCAGTGCTACTTAGTTTTTAACGGTTATTTAAGTAAACTCCGTTTATGATGTAGAACTAATAATAAATTAAAGAATCTTCACAACTTCTTTATATTGAAAGTGATTTCCGGAGTTTTAATGAGAAGCCGTGATCAGTAGAGTTCAGTTATGTCATACCTAGTAGTACCCTACATAAGTGTCCTCAGAGCATCACTCATACATTCTGGGGTTTCCTAGTTAACAATGTTTGGGTGAGACGCAAAGTAAGGATGACACTTTTTTATTCTCCAAACCCATATTTTCTCGAACCATATCATCAGTGGCAATTCTTTTCTACTGTCACTAATACTATTACTACTATTACTTCTCTGTCATGACTCTGTGTTGAAGTGTTGTGGCAACTTCAATTGGTGCGTATAGTCTAGACTCTACTTTGTGTATCATTAAATAATTTCCTCTGTGTGTTGTTAAAGAATATAGTGCTTTGGATATATGTACATTTCTTCGATAAACTTGTACACCGTACTTTACATGACTTAATAGTTTATCAAGCACGTTTCAGCGTATTGTGTTTCCCTCCTTTTCTCTTTCTCTCTTTTTAACTAAACAGAAGTTATTGAACAAATTCATTCTTTGTGGTTAAGGGCTTTGGATAAGATGAATAATCAGTCACATAGAGATTCACAAATGAAAGAAAAATCCTCTAAGTAAGTTACCTAATTTGTCAAACATTTACCTTTAGTTTGTATTTTCCATTTCAAAGGACCTTGAATGTCATTAGTTCATTTCCCCTTCTAGTACGCTTTTTGTGATGTTTTCCAACTACATTTTTGTACTGTATATATACTCATGAGTTGTATGGTTGTTCGTTTGTGCTTCCGACTGCTGGTAGAATATACATTTCCTTCGGTTGAATCTGGTGAGTTTCCTGTAGCTAGCAATGCTGGGGCGCAATGGAATAGCTTAGCGTGTCTTGTTGTTGTGTGGTTGACCTTCATTCCGTTCAAACGTAGCATTAGTTTTGAATAATCCCTTCAGCTAATAACTGCAATTATTATTTGTTCGAATCTTCACACACATCTATATTATAGTATGCTCATAAATCCATATGATAACTTGTTCAAAATAGATTTATTATTAATTTCCACTGTAATCAAATATCCCACTTTCCAGTTACTTTGTGTATACACATAATTAGTGCAGAGGTGATTCTTTCGAGAAGTCTACATTACCCTTCTGATTTCCATTAATTCATCTCTCTGAGTATTAACAGTAAAAAAAGTCTCTATCCTTACTATTATTAGGAGTAGAAATAATAATACATTATAAATACTGTAACAACATGTTGGTTTGTTGGCAATAGATGGCTGGAAACTCAGTTTGACTTTGGTCTCGTGCTAGTTGACACTCGTTACCAAGGCTTACTGAACAGTCTTGAAGAGACTGGTTTCCAAGGGATTGGGACCTATGTTATTGAAGTTCAAAACCTAAGATGTTATCATCACTGAGCCATTCAGGTCACAAATAACTTCCTGTAGGAGTGAGATAGGTACAATTGATTAATTAACAACCAGTATCATCTTGGTTCTAGTCCAGCATCATACTAAACATTGAACGATCTAATTCATTTCTTGTAGACAGAATTCTTATATCACACTGATATGTTGTAATAGGTTATCAGTGTTCTCGAATCGCTTAGTTGTTACTGACTTAATTACTGAATATATTTCTTTTTTTACTTTATAAACTATTTCAGTGATGATAATAATACGGAAGATAGTATACTTCTACATAACACATATACTGACCAATGATCAATATGTATGTTATTTATTTATTTTATTTAAACACATAAATATTGGCACAAGGGAGCACCAGATATATGTGCGCCGCACAAATCTCATTTGATTTGTGTGACGGCTGTGATACTGCCTAGGTGCTCAAACTGAAGCGGGTGGTTTTCTAAGGGGGCCACACCCGGAAACCTAAAGGTCTGATCCACAAGACAGTGGAGCATCGTGAGGACATGCAGTCCCATAGTATAGGGTGACCAACGATTGGTTCATATACCATTTGTTCCCTCAGGATACTGGAGCTCATGTGCACCATTGGTTTGGAATCAGGGTTTTCCAACTCCCGTAGGTGGACCCTACATGTCCACCAACCTGGTTAAAGCTCTGGACATTAGCTTTTTGTCCTCTCAATTTCGTAAACAGCACCCTCACTACGAGAAGGCAGTGAGTAGGACTTCCTTGGCAGAAGCTATATAATCGTGACCGTGTGAGAGCATTTCGAGAGAGAGAGAGTGGCCCCGCGACACTCGGCGTTACCAGGGCATTTGGGGACCAATATATATATACGTGTATAAATAATATTTATTAAGTATCATTAATGTAGGTACTAACATATTTTGTTTGAATTTAATCAAAACAACTAATATTGAACACTAATTATGATTATATTATACCGATTGCACAATTAACAGAAAAACGATTATTTTGATAAGGTTTCACTGTCATTTCATACTACTTGATATTGTGACAAGTTTAATTTAGTTATATTAATATTCTATTCTATTGTTAGACTGATTTCTTAAAAAAAAAAGAAAAAAAAATTTTTGTAAGTAGTATCCAATTGAGTAAGTGGGTATTATAACTGAAGTGATAATTCAAATCGTATTATTCCTCCCATTCAATATTTGTGTGTGTGTGTGTGTGGTAATTTCTTACTCAAGTGCCACCATGACCAACGATTCTAGTGCGTGAAACACTGTCCTAGGTGCAGAGTATAGTTTCCTTTCTGTTTTATAATTCTATTTGTTATGAATTAAGAAAGGGCCGTATGACAATTTGTTGTGGTCTTATGTCCGGTTGTTTATCACCTGAATTATCCATCAATCGAAATAGGACTTGCCTAATCTTAACACTGTGCCAAATCAATGACATTCGACCGGTATGAGTAGTCTAACGTCCTTATTGGTCCCCTTGTCCGCCTAGCCCTTCCAATTGAGTCCAAAAACACCAATTACAGCTTCTGTTATGCGAATCATTTATTTCAAACATACTTGGTTTATATACTAGACAGATAGACCGCATCACACCATAAAATAGAAAATAATATTTGTACAAGATCAAGACAAATGTGGCTCTTTTCATAGTTGAAATCATGAGTCAATTGAAGCTAGACCACTATGGAAAATCTGGAAGCACTGAATGGCTGTTTTGTCCTACTGTGGGACTCCTCAGCAGTGCGCATCCACGATCCCGCCTAGCGAGATTCGTACCCAAGACCTACTAGTCTGTGGCTGTGAACGTGGGAGACAATAATCAATAAACTGAATATAATTTAGGGACAGTAATTCGTATGATAATAATCCATATGTCAAAATGAAGCTTATAATAAGATGAATATAGATATGCACAATCTAATTACTCAATAGTTAGACAGTAAGAATATATTTAGAATAGTCGTCCATTAATAGGTCCAGGATATAACACTATTCGTCAGTTTTCATTATAATCTTGACAAGATTCAATTGTTCTACGATTTCATACAGTTCCCTTTATTCATCTAATTAATCATCAATTTTTAGACACTAAAAAATCCTACTGAATAAGACTGATGGAATTGTTAAGAAGTTCATGTATAATGGTTATTAGTGGATGTATGTCTGTAGATAGTCATTTAGGTCCAGTGCCAAATCTCCTTAAAACTTGAACAACGTACATCATCATACAAGTTTTTTTTTACTCCAGAAAAGTGCTTTAAGAAGAGAGAGATCGTAAAATGATCATCATCATCGGGTAGAAGTCTGTGCTGATGATGTCGTTCAGAAGGACGATGAAAGCTCCACGACCAAACCATCCAGCTCAGAGAACAAACCCACGTCAAAATCACCCACCTGAGCTACAAATCTTCTCCACCATCACAAAAGTTGATGGTTTTTGTTCGTCAACTATAAAGTTTGTCAGTACTCAAAACTTATACAATGTAAACATATGGATTATATTAGTATGATTCAAACCAATGTCATTCAGCTTTACAGTTTAAGACGTCATTACAGCGCTATTTGGGTCTTTATTAACCTACTTTAAGACTGATATATTTTTATTTGATTCATCTTCGATTAGGAACTAATATAATGATTGTCTAGTCCTTTAGTAACTGATTGCATATCGCCAATTAAGCTGGTTAACACGAGTTCGAATTATATAAGGAACATAAGTTCTGTGCAAGTTTCACGTACTCCTTGGTGATGAATACTAAATATCACCCCTAACCTAAATCAAGATGAATTAGGGACTTGATCAATAGAATTCTATTAGCTCTAAAGTACTTTGCAAACATGACATTGGCCATTAATATTCAGTGTTCAATCAATCACTTATGATTATTTTAACGTTTAAACACTGATATATATATAAACTATTTTCGTGAAGGTATTCATTTTTTAATTTGTATGTTATAGTAATTACTAACATTATTGAAAATTCGGTAAGACTATAAGTTATGGACGATCTTTGAGTGACTAAAATGATCTTGAGAATGTCCGCCTATGAAAAACACTAAATGACGCTTGTAAAGCGGTGTGAGGACTTCCAATTATGATTGACAGTTAATGGTTAGGATTAGGAAGTAGATTCAGGGTTTTCATCACGAACTGACATTAGCCTAAATGCGGAAATGTCATTTAGTCAAATAGGTGAACGAATTTTGCGTAGAAAAAATCCCAAACTTGTTATGTTATATTTGATCGATTCGTCCATAAATTATAGTCTTATTGAAAATGCTTCACTGTTTTGTGTGTGTGTGTGTGTTTTTCTTCTCATTTGTATTGCACAGATTTGTTTTTACACTGAACACATACTACTTATTAATTTGATTCGTTAAAGTGTTTGAAATTTAAGAACAAATGTCTTTTTATGTCTATCTGTTAGATTTTGTTATTTACTATATCCTGTTTTCTTTCTTTTGTTCCTCTCTTTCTTTAAACAAATTGGTTCAGTCATAAGAAAACAACAAATCATTCTAACACTACTGTTGCCTTACATCGTACAGTATCAGCAATTCCTAAAAAATCAACTGAACGACATGGACAAAAAGGTGTTAGACGATTAACTGTTGGTGTTGCTAATTTTATGCCTCATTCTTCATCAACTTTAGATTATTATGATTGCATTTCACCGCCATCATCATCATCACAACTTTTATATACAAAAACTAAAGAGGAGGATACATTGTTAACACAATTAAATAATGTTAAAAATATTTCTAATTTATCATCATCGTTATCATCAACTTCTCCTCCTCCTCCACCTCCACCTACTCGGTGTGATTTAATGATTGTTCGACGACCTGTCATTCCTGTGACAACTTCACATACAACTACAACGATTTCGTAAAAACAATTAAGAAATTAAATGGTGTTATTCTCCTCGAAAATTGATTGACTTCCTTGGTTACTATGTGTGCGTGTATTTGTTTTGTCATCCTGTCTTTTCGTTCTGCTTTTTTTTCCTGAATGTTTATCTCAGAATCACATTCAGCTTGATTATTTTTTGTTTTCTCTGTTGTAATACGTGTAAACCAATTATTATTATTATTATTATCAGCTAGTTAACTCCCCCCCATCCCATACATTGTTTTACATACACTTCTCTTCTCCCCCCCCCTTCTATATAATCTATAGAAAGGTGTTCGAATACAAGTAAGAAACAATACCCGGTTGTGTGTTTATGGTGTGTACAATCTTGGTTATTATTTTTTTTGTCTGTGTATAAAGTTTTTCTTTTTTTTTTCAAATTTTATCCATTTTGTTCTTTTTGTTTTCTCTTTCATTATCTTGTGTATTCAACATGTTTACTAAATACACAAATTGTATTATCTGAACAAAAAAAATCTGTTATTGTTGCTATGAGTAAAATCAATTTTTATCTTTTGCTCTCCATTACTACTATTATTATTGTTATTAGTAGTAATAGTATTGAGGGGTATAAGATTTTCTTCATAGTCATTTGTTATTATTCAACTAATAAGAATCATTGGGTTGTTCGTCTGGCTTCATCCATGCATCTCTAAGTTGAAGAAACTATTTTGACACTTGGGGTAATTCAAGTCATTTTAGAAGAAGAACCGAAAACTACACTGATATTGATCAAACTTGGTTTTTGTTTGATAATTTTTTTTATTTTCTTTCTCGTTTTTCATTAAATACGCACAAATTATGTAATTATTCTAAGAAATTTCTTCTGTGAAATTTGAATTCAACGAATTCATTCCCTGTCTTAATTGATGATTGTCACTGTTGTTGTTTTGTGTGTTGTCTACCTCGAATTATTTCACTTCTCCTATTATTATTATTATAATTATTATCCTTTTTGTAAAAATGGAAACATAAACTTATCCTTGAGTAAAGATGAAAAAGAAAAAAGAAAACAAGAATATTCTTCAGTATTCGTGTTGTCTATTTGGGAGATCCTCGTTCTGGAAAACGACAGTATAATGAAAGGTAATAATAATGATTACAGAATTCACACCAGTTTACAGGCATGATCAGTTTGATATAAATAGTAACATTTAATGTAGAGAACAAATATGTGATATAAGACTGTTCTAAGTTTTCTAGTTCAGTAATTGTTTAGGTAGTACATTTATGACATGTATCACGACAATCCAATGCATCACCAGGGTACTTTTAATTTTTGCCTTAAGTGGATAGCCAACGTTGTTCTTTAAGGGTTCTTTCCAGTGCCAGAACGAATTATTGATAACTATCTACAACTAGAGAAAGTAAAATTAAAGCAGAGAGCATGGAACAACAAAAAAGTAATGATTGCCAAAATATTCCGGTCAGGTTTACCACTGTTCATGTTGGATATTATTCAAACGTGTTAGAGTTGCTAGTGACAGCAAGTAAGTGGCTAAACATTTAAAGTTCCTATAATTTCACTTGTGGAGTAAGATACATTTACAGGCGCTAGAGCATTTAATGCATTTTCAGAGGAGCAGGATGCATCAATGGAGCGAACAAATAATGGTAGAGATTTTATCGTACGAATAGTTTGTGGTAGATTATTTCAGAGTCTAGAAAATTTATAGGTAAAGTAATTCATATAGAGAGAAGATCTAGAATATTTTTGTTTCGCTAAAGACAAGCAGTTACGACTGTCGCAATGTGAAGTTTCAGCATATTGAATCGCCAGGTTGGATGTGAAGGATAGTTTGTTAAGTATTTTGAAGAAGATAAGATTTAGTTTGAGTCTCCTCTTCCATAAAGGGTCGAGCCCAAGTTTATTACACCTAGAATTATAAGTCAAGATACAAACAGTTCCAAGAGTACGAAGTGTAAATCGTCTTTGTACTGATTCCAGCCTTAATTTATCGTTTATACGCGCGCTACTTAGAATAAACGCGCAGTATTCAAGGAGTGGTCGAACACAAACTTTGTATATTAAAATACGTGATTCGTTGTTATAAAGGCGAATGTATCATTGCTATTGTAATTGATTCTCTGAGTCATATTTCCAATTGTTGATCGTACAGATCTTAATCAGATATTATGAGCATACCAGAATAGTTAAACGACCCAAGGAACTAATGTTATATGTTGTTTCATCGATCTCTAGTTTTCTCTTAGACTTTATGTTTACTTATTTAAACACAAATATCGGTACGAAGAAGCAATAGAACATATATTTACCCCTATAATTAAGGAAACGTGATTGTGAACAGATAACTGAACGTGAGTATAATGATAAAAAAGAAACTAAATTGAAATTAATGAGAATAACAAACAACAGAGAAGTAGTTTATTCAGTGAAAATACAGGCAGAGAAGACGCTTGAAGTTAAGAAAGTTTCTCTAACTTGTATGAAGAAATTAAAAGCAAGTCACGACAGGATCGTCACTGGCTTCTATTCTGAGCCATTACTGATAAGGTCTCTAGACACTGTGTTGCACCATCTCTAGGACCCCAGCCAGGGAGTCGTGAAGGACCAACATATATTACCGACTTTTCACGACACTAACATGGTGTTGCGACGATATGTCAGAACTTATTCAGGGCCGGCGATGATCAAACACAGAAAGTCGTTTAACATCGTCAAGTAGGAGAGGCTAGGTTTTACAAGCGTAGAGCGCGACTGTTGTGACTGACGGATTATCGATCCGACATCTTACAACCGGACTAAGACTACGAAAGTTTAAAGATGGCTCAGATTGGCATAAACCACTATGGTTTACATCATACGTGAATTGATCTCATCACTCACGCCACCACCATCATTTACGCAACTACCCAAATACATGGACTTCTCGACTACTATCTCCTCACTACCCAGAGTGAGTACAGCTCCCCACCAGTCTTGTTAAAGTACTTTAACTTAAAAGGGACACACTATTTCGACAGATAATTCTAGTAAGCAGTCTTCACTGAATCGAAGCCAGCTCTGACATCAAGAAACAATGATTGCGGGACTACATTAAGTACGGCGGTGTTCTGACATTTGTTGAAGGGTGGGGTACTATCAGTGCATCCTCGAGAACCTGCCTGCTCCTCTCGAGTCGGTCTTCCCCAGGTTTTTGAACAATCTGCGAAGTACAATGTAGCCCATTAGTTTGTTTGTATTCAAAATTAAACTTATAATAGTTGTAACATAAGTGACATAAACCATTTCACCACATCCCAGTATTTTGGGACATTCTCTAATTGGCAAGTATTTGCAAGCATTTCAGTTAGTTCTGTCATCAAAATATCACAATTATTCGTATAAGGGTTCCTAGGTAAGTCATCGCGGCCTAGGAATTTATGTAGCCGAAGGAGTTTCAGTTCTTTGTGATTCCCGCCTCGTTAAGTCAATTAACACCAAACTATAAAGAACACAACGGTTTGATGGGTGGCGCTGGGTTAGCACACCATCTGAACCGTTTCTCGAGGGACTTCGTTCATCATTCAAGAAGTCAGTGGATGTTATTCGTTGCCTAACCATCAGCTCCACAGATTGTTGCATTCGTATCAGACTTCCCACCAATTACTCGGATGATGTGAAAGAACTTTAGACCCTAACTAAATGTTCCTATTAGTTCCATCCTCTGCATGTTCAGACCACCAGGTTTCTTGGTTTTTACTTAAAATTTACAGTCTTTTTTACGCAGAAATCTACGTTTACTGTCATACTCGTGATTACTTTGAGTAGGCCTATGTGCCTTAACGAGTCGCCCTGAGTCTGTAGGTAGCAGGACGTTTCACGAAACCACAAGCGACTTCCCCTTAAAATTCCACGGCGTTACGCTAGTGCACTCAGTCTCCATGTATACTTTTTGGTGGTTTGACAGCTTTTTATGAACCTAGGTCGATTTGATATTTTGTTGCGACAGAAGATGCAGCCCATTCACTTAGATCGATTTGTTTAGAATGATGTATTTGTCCGCCATTGAGGCGCAAGATAAATGAAAATGGTGGTATGGTCAGTGTCCAGATAAGTACTCTTAAAGGGGCGGTGGTCTTGTATACAATCACACCAGCAGTAGCTGATTGCGATGTGATCAGTCTGACTCAAAACTTGACATGAATAGGAAAAGAGCCAGGTAGCACATCAGTGATGACTGTGTCGGTAGTTAGTACTAGCCAGAAACGGGTTGTGGTCTGCACAAAGTTGCAGTAGACAGTCACCGTTATTCAACCTGTGATTAACGTGTTCACATCGGTCAACTAAACTTCTTTGTGCCTGCCTTGGCACTAGAACTGCGTATTCAAACATCTGGCTAATTGTATTACGATATCCGTTGAAGGCATTTTCTGTAAAATACCAATGAAATGGTAGTGGAATTCATCAACAGAATGTAATCGACTAATGAAGATCCATTAGGATAGTGATGTCTTAGTTTTAGCCTCTGGCTAACCATACAAAGATCACAGAGAGTCTTCTGATAAGTGAATATGAAACAAACTTAGAAAAGGGCTTTTGAAGAGAGAATGTGCAGTGCTTCAGTAGAGCCTTAAATGCGGATCTCAAATGGACAGCAGACATCAATGTCGAGACTTTCTAAAGACACAGTCAGCCCTGTCTGTTGTCCGATCTTAATTATTATGCAAATGTCGACTGAGGACAGTTTGAATGCCAGACATTGTTTCAGAAAGGCTGGCTCAGAATTTGTATTCAGTGACAATATTCAACTTTTGACTAACCAGTGACTTGTGATCGTTTAGATAGGACAGGGTCTCCACCATAGACGCGCTGCTGTAGAAGTTGAAGAATAAAGGAATGCATAAAATGGTGATAAAAGTGAACAGACAAGTAGAATAAAATCAGGTGTTACTGAATAGTTATGATAACTTTTGAGAATAAGTTGTAATCAGCACCTTTTTGTGTGAGCCGGGATACTGTCAAGGTGCCAAATTCAAAGCAGGCGGTTTTCTTAGTGAGTCGCTCTACAAGCCTTTGATCTATTCCAACGACCGACAATAGATTCATACATTGTTCGTTCCCTCAGGATGTTGACGTCTGTGTGCCCCATAGGTCCGATTCTCTCACGTAGGATCTCCGCACCCTGACCTAGATAATAAATGTTAATCTCGGTCGCCTAAACAATACCCCTACCACAAAAAGTGGATTGTTGAACTTCCCTGGCGATGGCTGCGTGCACGTGGCTGTACGATAGCATGTTGAATGAGAGAGTGGACTAAACCTATCTTTCTTAACTAGACTACTTCTGCACCAACAAACATGTCTCGTTGAAGCTGGTGGTAGTTATGTATATGTAGCACATCTCCTAATCGCCTTTATCGATGAAGATTTGTCATCCCACGAGTTATTAATCATCTGTGTCTATGATGAAAACAATTTATTCACGTGACTGTGTTATAAATCCGTGTTTGATTCGCATCTGTTATGCAGACCATGAATATCTTGGAACATACTCTTAACTTTTAGGTATTATCTATTCGTTTACCCTGCGTGTTAATATATCATGTACACTTATTTTTTCGTTTGTTAATCTGCTACCAGTATAACTCATCATAAATAGTGCTGAAGCTGGCTGCACCCCGAGACAAGAAATAAACGAGATAATATGTCTCGGTGGAGTAGTGCATACCGATTTCTGCTTTAGTATAAAACCAGATATATAGTTTGGTTCTAAAACAGGAAACTAAACAAGAAAAGTAACAATAATAGTGAGTGTATGATAGATGTTGGTCCAAAATAATTTGATTAAGGTTTTCGTACTTCTGAGCGACTTATTCGTTTTTGTGACGTCTACTGGCAATAAGTGCTGATTGAAATCAAGTTGTCGCCTTATCCCTTATAATGGCCAACCGGATGTGTTTTCAACTTGACAGAAATTTTTTATACTTCCAAATATCAACGCTGGATTTTCGATTGGTACTAGTTAAAGATGCCACACGTATTCGAAGCTTGACAACGCTTTTACATGTAATGCTTTTATAACCAACGTATACCAACGCAATTAAATCAGAAGTCAAGAATAAAGAGGTTCGAAGATATATTTGGAAAGCTGTCGATATGTTGAGAAGAGTTCAGTCTAATCTGGCTAGCAGTTGCAAGCGATGCGTAGCACGGTGCACCTGCTGGTGATCTGGTGCGAATGTGTGATCAAAAACCTCCAGCTAGGCATGTCCAGTAAAACTAATAAGGTCGGCGTCAATGTCGAAAACACTAACTAAATGTGCTATGAAGGTACACCCCCCATCAGTACTACAGTGACAATCAATTAACTTTGACTCCAAGTCAAATGATCCATTGAACTAAATTTATTCTAACCCGTACGCTTCCCCTCTTGACATTAAATTATGAATGAAAAATGTTGAATATCAATGTGAAAACACTATATAAACTTCATGGTTCAGTCATGTCTGTCTTCTCACCTTAACTTTCTCACCTTTATACTTAATACATTGTCCTGTTCATTAACTTGCATCTTTTTAAATGTTCATACCAAGCATTAATCCTGCCTAGCCCGATGGGGTCGGTCTGAATAGACGGTAGTTTGAATTTGATGTAGGGACAGATAGATTAGGTAGTCACGTTATGACTAAACAAACACAATACATTATATCCATTATCAAAAATAAGTTCATTTGTAATCAATCACAGACCTGCTTTGGCATACTACCTTTGAAGACTTTGAATGCTCAGATGTATCTGATTCCCCAGTCCTGAAACCATTGTTTGTTCGCAAGAAATTATTGTTTCCCGAAGGTTAACTTGGATTTTGTGATGAGCGTGGAAACAAACTATCAAAAGTGAGTCGATACTTTTATATTAGGTTGTTATATATATCTACAAACAGCCAACTACGAGATACTTCGTTAGCTACCACTGATGAGCTGATATAAGCTGGGAGTGACCAAGTCTAAGTATTCTATCTATCCATGTACTTGACCGTGTGACCTTTAAGTACATACTACCAATTTCCTGTCTCTTTACATCTGAAAAGTTTGGTTATTCGAGCTGATATGCGTTTTTAAGTCAGATGCTTTTGCAATCGGCTGTTGTAACATAGTTTTAATATATTTACTTGCTTGTATGTATATGTGCGGGTAAAAATTCTTCCATGTAGATGTTTTAGGTGACAACTGTCCTTTGTTTTATTCTTAAATGTAAACCTTTGTTATTTCAGACACTTTCATTTATGTACTTCATCTATGTATGGCTCTAGGTTTAATCCACAAGTTGTGTAACCTATGTTCTGATATTTCCCATTCTCCACTAACTGACCTCTATTACTTAATTTCGGTTGATATTTACCTTTCATATTCTGCAGCAAACTATTGAAGCTCGACTTGATTTTGGGGATATAGTTACAGTTCTATTCACTTGGGGACGTTCCTGTTGACCAGTAAGTACTTGACCTTTTTTTATCAACCAGTTATAATTGTACAGTGAGTCATGTTGTGCAAGAAGAAATATTTGACCGTGAAGTGGTCGGTATTGTTGAAGTGTATAAATCGGCCCCAGACTTTCCTAGGTTTTCATGATTCCTGATCAGGTGTCAATGAACGTTTCTTTTGCAGCAAATCGTGTCTGGGTTTGCATACTTGATCATCCAAAACAAGTTAGATAAACAAATTTTGAACCCATCTAAATACGAATGGGTTTGTAGTGGATGTCGAGTCGTGGACGGACTATGATCACCACTACTATTCGATTACGCGTCCAAAAACGACTTGGTTCCCTTGATAGCCCGTAAATCAGAAGGCTTTACTAGTCCAGATCAAGTATATTTATTGGCGATCTCGTGGTATCGAAATAATACCGAGACGTGCCAAAGAGTACAAGCGAATAAGCAGTGCGTGAGCAAGCTCGAACCAAACAAGGCGGATAGCGGAACAAGAAGTGAAACTGATACAGTTAAACAAATACAGTAAAACAATCTCTGGTACAATTGGTTACAATAATAATAATTGTTTCCGTTATTCCAATCGTGTTCTTATCGAGACTGGCCGGTCACTACAGGAGCCCCCCGCTAGAAAGGGTTTACTCTTTCGATACGTAGCGGTTTCGTTCGTGGGACTGATCGCGAAACGTGCAATTGTAGGACGAAGGCGTTGGCAGAACAGGGAGTGATCGTTGATCCTCGAGTTGCCACCAAAAGTCTTTGACGTAGAACGGTACCAGAAGGAACGTACTGTGTTGATTGTTTGGATTAGCATGCTACACCAGAGTGGTTTGTATCCAGAATCTGAAGGTTGCGTTCGTAGAGGTCCGGACCAGAAACGCTGCAGACGTAGGACGAAACCAGATTGAGCCAAGGAACCAGATGCGACCAGGATAACCATGTTCGGGACCAAATGTATATCATACGTATTTGGAGTCAGAGAGATCGACTGAGTGCGTTGACTATAGCGTGGGTGATCAGGCCAGCTTTCGCCAAGATTGACTAAAGTCGACGATACCAGAACAGCGATGGTCAGAGGCGTAGGCTCGGGGTAAGCAAAAAAATGAAAGAAAAAGAGAAAAGTGTAGCTTTCGTGTAGTATAGGGGTAGATTCCTTACTGTATCCGTAGTTGGTTATGAGGTTAGTCGAGAAAGCGTACGGGTAAGCGTACTCGGCGACCAGAACGTGAGACGGTAGTCTCGTTCGAACCTCGTGAGCCTGCAATCTCATCCGCAGTCAAGGGCGGTGTGGTCTGCAGGTCTGGACGTGAGACGGAAGTCTCGTCCGTAGACGGGGCAGATGACACGTGCTGTTGACTGGGACGTGAGAATGAGGTCTCAGGTGCATCTAGCGTGGGATCCGAAGTAGATGTAGAAATCCCGCTAGAAGCTCTGATGGGTCTAACATTGGGTCTCAGCTTATCAGGTATAGCACTGTCATCGACGTGTGCTGGCTTGAGACGATCAATGCTGACTGTTTCGATGCGGCCACGTCGATCAACCTTGAAGGTCTTTTCGTGACAGGAAATCACGTGAAAAGGTCCTTCGTAAGGCTGTTGTAGAGGTTTGCGTACCGAATCTACTCGTATGAAAACATGTGAACAGGTAGATAACTCTCGAGGGAGAGCGACCTGTCGATGTTGTATACGAGTTGACACCGGAGTCAGTGTTCGCATGAATGCAGACAGTCGTTGGACGTAGTCTGATTCGCCGAACTTAGTGCTGCTCCGTGGTGTGAAAAATTCCCCAGGTAGACGCAATGTCGTGCCGTAAACAAGTTCAGCGGCGGAACATTGAATATCTGCCTTTAGACTCGTTCTGATTCCCAGGAGGACGAGCGGCAGGGTTTCGTACCAATTGTTGTTTTCGTGTGCTCGAAGAGCACTTTTAAGTTGGCGATGAAACCGTTCAACTAAACCGTTTGATGCTGGATGGTAGGCGGTAGTGCGTATGCGTTCCGTACCAAGCAGCCGTGTTAGTGAGGAGAATAATGCGGACTCAAATTGTTGTCCTCGGTCAGTCGTGAAGTCGAGGGACAACCGTACAGAGCTATCCATCGTTCTACGAAGCGGTGAGCAACTGTCTCCGCCGTAATAGACGTGATGGGAATAGCTTCGGGCCATCTTGTGAAACGATCAATGCATGTGAGTATGTGATCATACCCGTGCGATGGTGGTAATGGTCCTACAATGTCTATGTGAACGTGATCGAAGCGAGCATCAGGCGTAGCGAAAGTGCCAATAGGGGCAGCTACGTGCCTGTGCACTTTTGATCGTTGACATTGTAAGCATTGCTTTACCCACATACGGACATCTTTATTCATTGACGGCCAGACGTATCGTGCAGCGATGAGGCGTAGGGTGGCTGCGATACCAGGATGAGATAGACCATGAAGGGCATCAAAGACGAGACAGCTATAAGCGGAGGGTACGATGGGTCGAGGGAGGCCCGTAGAAGTATCGCATAGGATAGTACCTGAGCTAGTAGCTAGGGGTACTTCCCGACACTGAAGGGACGTAGACTGTTGTGCTTCCGTGCATGAAGTATCGTTTGCTTGGGCGGCGGCTATAGCAGGTAGGTCAAGCATTGGCAAAGTAACTGCATAAAGTTGGATACGTGATAAAGCATCAGCAACACAGTTCGACTCGCCTTTGACGTGACGAAGGTCTGTCGTGAACTGGGAGATATAGTCCAAATGTCTGCACTTTCGTGGTGAGTAGCGGTCAGACTTGGTATGCAGAGCATACGTTAAGGGCTTATGGTCGGTGAATAAGATGAACTTACGACCTTCTACAGCGTGCCGGAAATGTTTGATGGCGCAGTAGGCTGCTAGCAGTTCGCGACCAAAAGCGCTATATCTCGTCTCCGTGGGAGTGAGGCGTCGTGAGAAAAATTCGAGGGGCTGCCAACTACCGGAGATATTCTGTTGCATAACGGCTCCTATGGCGAAATCCGATGCATCAACCGCTATACTAAGCGTGGCTGATGGGTCAGGATGCACGAGAAGTGTGGCTTGAGCTAGGGCCGTTTTGATATCTGAAAATGCAGTACGTGCGGCGTCGTTCCATTCCAGTTTGCGTGGATTACCGCGAAGTAAATCGGTTAACGGTCGTAACTGTTCTGCCGCGTGCGAAATGAAGCGTCGGTAGAAGTTGACCAAACCGAGAAATGCCTTCAGTTCCTTGAGTGTGGACGGTACAGTGTACTCCATTATAGTACGTACTTTATCCTCACAAGGTAGAATACCCTCATGCTTAATAACATGACCTGAGAATTTTATTTCCTTCTTCCCGAGTTCACACTTGTCGGGGTTGACTATTATTCCATTATCCGAAAGGCGCTGGAATAGTAGCGTCAGGTGTTGATAATGTTCATCTACGTTTGATGATGCGATTAGCAGGTCATCAATATAGACGTGAACAAAATCTAGGTCTCGTACAATGCTATCGATAAACCTTTGGAAAGTTTGAGCAGCATTCCGTAATCCAAATGGCATTCGTAGGAACTCAAATAAACCGAAAGGAGTCGTGATGGCAGTTTTCTCTATATCTTCAAGAGCGACTGGGATCTGGTGATATGCTCGTACCAGATCGATCTTGGAAAAAATTGTCGTGCCCTTGAGTGATGCCGTGATGTCATGTATGTGGGGGATGGGATAGCTATCGAAACGTGTAGCTGTGTTTAACGCTCGGTAGTCTCCGCATGGTCTCCAACTAACCCCATCCTTTCTTCGAACCGTGTGGAGAGGTGAGGCCCAAGGACTGTGAGAAGGACGAATAATACCAGTAGCTAGTAAATTGTCAAACTCACGTTTAGCGAAAGCTAATTTGTCCGGTGCCAGTCGGCGAGGTCTTGCCGTGACTGGTGGTCCGCGGGTGACTATGTGGTGTACCACACGATTGGTCACCGATGGAGTCTCCTCGAGAGGTTTAGTTAATTTGGGGAATTTCTGAAATAAAACGTGGAATAAATCGTCACGCGAATGAAATACACCTGTGATTCGGTACGCGTTTGTGTGGGCTTTAGAGCCCATAAAGTTGCTGTTCGACGAAGTATCAATTAGCTGCAGCCTACGTGAATCGACTAGCAATTCATAGTGCTGTAGGAAATCGATACCGAGTATAGCTGTGGGAACATCGGCAATGATGAACGTCCACAGATACTGTCGTCGGTTGCTCAGGTTGACCGTAAGTTGTCGTGTACCATAGGTGGGAATGACTGAGCCATTCGCAGCGCGTAGTCGAAGCATAGTGGCTTGAGACTTACTGTTACCGATAGGTACGACAGAAACTTGGGCACCCGTATCCACAAGGTACCTAGCGTTGGTGCGATAATCGTGCACGTAAAATAAACGGCCAACCTGAGGTGAAGTGCCGGCGAGTACGGCCGCATTTACTCGCCGGCTGAGGAGTTTCCTGCCTTGTATGAGCAGGGAGCTCGACAATGACGGGCACCGGCTCCGAAAGCACGGTGAAACCAGCACCAACCTGGACTCGCTTCCGAAACCGCCTTCTGGCGTGGCTTGGAAGATGCCCGCTTGGGGCGAGTCGTTACGGCCTTACGAGATTGTGACCTGGGTCGGGGGGCGTAGGGGGCTGGCACATTTGCGCGGTCTCGGAAACTGAGACGAGTATGGATACATCTGTCCCTATCCCCATGAGCCGGAGGTCGTCTAGCATCGAGATCAACGTTAGAACGGGAAGTACTAGCAACCAAATAGTCGTCTTTGGTGTTAACTCGTGCTAGAATCTTATCTGCTATGAGGGCCACCTTGTTGAGCGGGGTGTCCTCGAGCAGAGCCGTAAGGGTTGGCTGGGTACTGACTGGTAAGGCTTCGAGCCACAACTCTTTGACTATTTCGGAGTCGGCTGTCGAGTTTCCTGCAAGGGATTGCAGGCGCGTGAGGTGGTGGCTCGGCTTAGCATCACCCATAGGGTGACGTGCTAAGAGAGTCCTCAATCGTTCCTCTCTTGATGGGAGGAAATGTCGAAGGATGGCATCCTTAAGACGGTCGTAAACGTTCGGAACGTTCGGATTGAGGACAACCTCACGAACAGCGGTTAAACGATCCCCGGGCAATGATTCCAAAGCGTAGGCGTACTTCTGCCTTTGATTGGTTATGCGGCGGATCTCAAATTGAGATTCCAGTGCCGCGAACCAGACTTCTGGGTCATGAGGGATGAAAGGAACCGGTCGAAAACTGATAACCTGTATCTCGGAGTCTATCATATTTATGTTATTCTTATCGTTATCTACCATATTAAGTTGCCAAAATATTATATATTGAAAAATATCAATACGAATATATGCAACAGATGTGGATAGATAAATAGACTCACCGGATTGATCTGGTTTGGAGAATTGGCCAAGTTTGACTTGTGCTCGATGGATTGGGTTACCAGCTGTATTGCGTGTTCCAAATACGGCTCACCAGTTGTAGTGAGTATTCCAAATACGGCTCACCAGTTTGTAGTGGATGTCGAGTCGTGGACGGACTATGATCACCACTACTATTCGATTACGCGTCCAAAAACGACTTGGTTCCCTTGATAGCCCGTAAATCAGAAGGCTTTACTAGTCCAGATCAAGTATATTTATTGGCGATCTCGTGGTATCGAAATAATACCGAGACGTGCCAAAGAGTACAAGCGAATAAGCAGTGCGTGAGCAAGCTCGAACCAAACAAGGCGGATAGCGGAACAAGAAGTGAAACTGATACAGTTAAACAAATACAGTAAAACAATCTCTGGTACAATTGGTTACAATAATAATAATTGTTTCCGTTATTCCAATCGTGTTCTTATCGAGACTGGCCGGTCACTACACATCCGTACCAGATCACGTTTCGACTCAGAGTGGTATTTAAGTCACAAAACACTAGCCAGCTTAGACCAAACGCTTCTCGATATATTGATAACGTATCAAATATATACCTCTTCTCGTCTGACTTCTGATTTCCATTGGTCGGGGAAGAGCTTCGCATATAGAAGGTGCTACTGGTAACAGGTTGTAAAATCAGA